>NW_022436959.1:9155603-9174557 GCF_009761245.1 Sapajus apella | reverse complement strand
TTTTTTTTTAATTTTTCATAGAGACTGGGTCTCACTTTTTTGCCCAGGCTGGTTTTGAATTCTTGGCTTCAAACGATCTTCCTGCTTCAGCCTCCCAAAAGTGCTGGGATTACAGGCATGAACCCAGCCTCTACCATTGTTTTAAATTTACCAATATTTGTCTTTTACTGAAGAAATACAACAGGACCCTGGTTCCTGCAGGCCATCATTTAGAACCCAGTCTAAGTGACATATTTATTTATTTTTTTACACCCAAATGAGCTCATTTTAGTTAGTTTAAAAACAGGATCCTATCATGACAATACAAGCATGGTAGAGGACTTCCCAAGGATGTAAGAAGAGAAAATTGAAAGATATGTGTATATAGGTATGTTACTCCTGCAGTATATTGTCCAATCCTGTTTTATACTATCATTTATAATCTTCCATTTTGTATTATGGTTACATATATACATATCCTCTCACTTGGACTATAAGCTTCTTGAGGGATGGAATCCAGGTCTGATTCCCGCTACCTCCCAAATGCCTCGCATTGTGCTTTATATATACAGATGCTCAACAGACCCCAAATGAATGCACAAATGATACTGGCACTATTACTCGAAAGGACTCAAAGTATAACCTATCCTGTCTGCAATAGCAGTCTCCCTAAGTGATAACCGGTTAATTCTAGGGAAGCAACCTTTTCCTTATATAGTAGCAGCCTAAATGACCCTTGAGAAATACAGACTATTTGAAATACAAACATTTACAGGTTACACTGCATACACACTGACACAGGTTTGAGTGAAACTTAAATGTGAACATTTAAACGTGGACAGTTCTATTCCCAAAGTCTGTGTTCCCCAAAACTAAGAAGCCATCTCTCCTCAACAGACTTAATACCTAACAACCAGGCTGTGTTGCTACCACAAACATTACCTAAAAGGCAGATATTAGACAGAGCTTTCACCATGTGGCACTAAATATACTGTTTAATATGTAGGGGTTGCTACATGTTACAAGTTTTACAATTGTTCTTATGTCAGTTAATTGCTTATAAGAACAAACAGCACCCTGCCACATGCTCACAGCCACATGTTCTTTGGCTATTTTAATAAGAACTGGACTGGATTTATAGCAAAATAACTTTACTTAGGACTTTCTGCCAAAATCTTATCTGATAACCGCCCCCCACACATGGACATCTGGGGACGGGATTTTGAAACACTGTTTTGAAAGAACATGGAGGAGATGTTTTCAAGGGCAAAAGAAAGCTTCAAAAGAGGCAATTACTTTTTAAGTCTGATCAATAGTGAAGAGCATGAACTATAAAATACCTCTTAAAAACTCATTTCAGGGTGAGGTGCAGTGACATTTACAGCAACACCAAGAACAAAATACTTATAAACAAGCTGGCGGTATTCTGGCTAAGTAGGTGGTATAAACATAAAATTCTGTTTATATCTATGTTACTAGGTAGATGGAGATTATCAACCAATTCATCTCTAGTCCTCTTCCTGTATTTAAAGTCTTGTGCTATTGTACTGGCTCTCTTATTTTAAGCCACTCTGCGTAATGAAGTTTCTGCAAGCTGCTGTGATTGGTAACTGTACAAATACCTTTTTTCCATTCTCCCTGTTTCACTTCTGGAAAAAATTTCATTCTTCTGAAATGTATGGATAGCACTGCCAATCTACAACGCTGCTATGGAAGCCCAAAATATAACAACAACAACAACAAACTAGCATAATCGCTGCAGGGAGTAGTTACTGAATGCTCACTGTGTCAGGCACCGTGCTGAATGTTTGGTATTTGTTATCTCAAATAACTGTCACACTCTGTTCTCCCTATTTTACAGATGAAGAAGCTGGGACACAGAGTTTAAGTTACTTGGTTAAGGTAGTTCAGCTAAGAATGAGTGGTGGGCCTGGGATTCCAACCCAGTTTTTCTAACTCTAACCCAATGCCCTTGTCTCCCATATTGAACTAGTTCCTGATCTTGTGATTTCATAAATGGAAATTCAGCCTCCCTCAAGAAGGAAAAGATAGAAATCCCTGACCACATACAGGGATCTGGGCTGCACCACTCCAATAAGGATGAGCCTAGAAACAGCAGCACGCTCGGAATCTAGAGAGAGGCAACACCTTGGTGGAAGTGGGTCTGTGCAGGGCTGCCTTTGGCACTGAGTTGAATGTGTGGTATGATTAGACAGCTCAAATCCACCTATTTTTCAGTGAGCGCCCACTATACTCTTACCACTTCAACACACGCCACAATTTCAGAGATGAGTAACAGAGTCTTTGTCCTTACAGAGTTTGCGGTCTAGTCAGGGAGAGAGATGGAAGGAGGAGGAATTAAAACACTGCATGATGAGACCCAATTCTGACCTAAGTACTAATTTTTCAGGGACAAGGGTATGTCTGGACCCAGCCTATGGAGAGGAAGACAAGGGACTGCCAGGAAGACTTCCTGAAGGAGAGGGCCTGAGGGAGTCCACAGAGTGAGATGGGCGGACATGTGCTCATACCGGAGGCCCACAGGCCATGAGGTTGCAGGGCCAGAAAACAGCAATGGCCAATGCTGAGTGCTTACTCTGTGCCAGACCCTGTGCAAATGCACTTTCCTGCCCACCAGCCCAATGAGCTAGGCATCCTGATGCCATCTTACCGAGGCAGCTGGGGCAATGGAAAGCAGTGACTATGTGAAGTTGATCAGCAGTTAACACGATGGGGTAGGGACTGAGACTCAAAACCTCTCACTCCAAACCCTGCGGAGAACTGCAATGCTATGTGGCCTCAGAGGTTCAGCAAGCATCTGAGGGCAGGAAAGAGCAACCCACAAAGGGTCTACGCAGAGAAGTAACACGATTCAGTCTGTGTCTTAGAATACCACACTCACAGCTGTGAAAAGTAAAGGGCGGGTGGACCAGAGGCACAGACCAGAGGGCAGTCAATTGCTCGGCAACAGCATCTTCTTTGTGGTCAAATTTCTCCTGCTGATAGCTCCCTCTCCTGATGCCAGTCACCCTTCACAAGCCTGCGGTGTTCCAAAACAAAGAAGGCATCTATTTGGAACAAGCAATCCACAGCAAATCAGAATGCCCTTTGCAGTCCCCTACCCCAGTCTCCTTAACAGTATTCGTCACAGGCCTCATGAGGCCTTGCAAGTTCTCTTCTGCCTCCACGGGGTGAGCTCTTGGATGAACTGTGCATAATTCCTCTAGGATCCCAGGATATAGATGGCAGTGGTTTCTGAATGGTGTCTCCCCATCTCCACAGATGCTATTTCTTGGTAGTCACCACATGAGTGGTGTCTATCGTGCAGCCAGGAACCCAGTATGACCAACTTCAATCCTTTGAGACCACCTGGCAAATGGGAGTGACTAGCTACAAGCAAGGGAACAGTCAGTACCCCGGGAATGAAGAGCAAACGAGAGCCCAAGGGGATTCCATTATTAGTGTGAACCAACGTGAGTGGTACTTAGAAGGCATCTGCCACTCTTCCAATAACTTTCCATGTATTCATTCAATTGTCATGACAATCCTATGGGTAGATATAATTAATTCTCACCCATTGTTCTGATGGGGAGACTGAGGGACAGGCAGGTTAAGGGCCTTGCCCCAAATCACACAGCAAGTAGGTAGGTGGCAGAGCCAGGATTCAATTCCAGGTAATCTCGCTCAGAGCCCTCAGTCTTTACTATCCTCTGTTCACTGCCTCTCACAAGAAAAACTAAAGAAAAGAGATCCATGTTCCAGAACCATACCTGCTACCTGCTATGAAACAAGTAGGTGTAGTCTCTCTGTAGGGCTTATGTGTTTATTACAAGAAGGGAATAAACACAGACTTAAAAAGCACACATTTTCAAAAGCCTGATGCTGGTAGAAGTCACAGTGAAAGCAGGCGCAAGAAGCTACCCTGGTTTTGCAACTCTACGAACAGACCCAGCCAGGTAAGACAGGCACAGAGAACAAGTTAATAATGGCCTAAATATAAAGACATAGCTTCAAATCCAACCTACTATTAATTAATTTATGTATTGCCACTAGGGAGGAGGCAGTTAGTATTAAATTAGATTAAATTATGGAGAAGCTTCAGCATTGCTGTGACTATTTCAACAGTAATTGTTAAGTTGCTATGCCTTCCTTCCCTAATAAAAAACGCTTTATTCTCATTCTCAGAATGCTTCGCCGTTCACCTGTCGCTAGCTTCTTTTGACAGGTATGACAGGTTTATAAAATTAGACTAAAGACACTTTTCAAAGAGAAAAAGGAAATCTGATTTCTAAATCCTAGTAGGCTTCTCATCCAAACTCGTTCTGTGAAAAATATTTGCCGCCCATCTTCTTCTCAAAAGGGTTTTGGATTTCCTTGTTGAGTGTTTCACTTGCAAAGACCGACAGTCCCGGCAGGAAACTGTGGATGTGGAGTACTGGGGCACTAAACTAGGAGTCCAAAGATCTGGGCTTGGGCCCCAGACTTACCACTTGTGAGCAGGAATTTGCCCTCAGTTTACATATTCATAAAATAGAGGCACCTACACTACCTACCTCCCAGAGTGGCTGGCGGCTCAAATGAGATAAACTACATGATAGTTGTTTGGAAGCTGTAACACCACATAAATGTGAATGACTTGGTGAGCTGGCTAATTAATTAGGTCCAGGTAGACCTGAAGTGGAAGGGCAGAGTCACTGCTCCACTGCCCAGCACTGAAGATCAGGGGCCTGGTACTACCGTTTTGCTTCACCATCAGAGAGACACTTACTGACTGCCTATAGTGACCTTGGTTTAGATTTGATCATAAAACACTGATTTAGTATCCTCCTGTCAGTGCCTGAAGATCTGAAGGGCCACCAACCCACTCCATCTATGAAGCAGCCAAGTTTTCATGGAAACACCAAAGGAAACTCTTTGCAAGGGCACATACCTCCTTCTGTGCATCAGCTAGAGGCCTAGGGAACAGTGAGTGTCATGAGGTGAACTGTGTCCCCCCCCAGAGCTGATCCACTGAAGTCCTAACCCCTTGTACCTCAGAATGTATTTAATTTGGAAAAAGGGTCATTGCAGATATAATCAGTTAAGATGAGTCATGAGGATGGACCTCTAATCCAATGTGATTGGTGTCCCTATAAAAAGGAGACATGCCAGTCGTGGTGGCTCACGCCTGTAATCCCAGCTCTTTAGGAGGCCAAGGTGGGCAGATCACCTGAGGTCAGGAGTTAAAGACCAGCCTGGCCAACATGGAGAAACCCCATCTCTACTAAAAATACAAAAAAATTAGCCAGTCATTGTGACGGTCGCCTGTAATCCCAGCTACTCGGGAGGCTGAGGCAAGAGAATTGCTTAAACCCTGGAGTTGGGGGTTGCACTGAGCCAAGATCGTGCCATTGGACTCCAGACTGGGCAACAGAGCGGGACTCTGTCTCAAGAAAAGAAAAAAGATCCGTGGGCACACAGACAGACACGTACACAAGGAGAACTTCCTGTGAAGACTGGAGTTATGCTGCCACAAGCCAAGGAACTACCAGAAGCTAGGAAAAGGACCTCGAATTGACCCTTCCCCAGCGCCTTTAGAGGGGGCACAACTCTGCCAACACCCTGATGCCAATGATTCTAGTCTCTAGAAGTGGGAGGCAATAAATTCCTATTGTATCAGCCACTCAGTTTAGGGTACAGTTATCGTAGCCCCAGGAAACCATACATTTAGGATTTGCTTATCCTGTTTCCCTACACTCAGTAATTCATTCGTTTAATCATATTTACTGAGGATGCACAAAACGACTAGACCCTGGACACAAGGATGAAAAAGACAACTATATTCTGTCCTTAAAGAACAGTCGAGTAGGAGGCAACAGCCCTATGGACAAACATGAGAAAGTGGTGTGGAGGTACGTTCAGAGTATACGTATTTGGGGAACAGAGGAGAAGGCATAGTTCTTTCTGGAAAGGGAAGGAGGTGGGGGAGGGAGACTAGAAAAGGTTGCAGAAAGAAGTGCTTACTCTGACAAAGTAAGTCCTTCAAGGACTCCAGTTCCTATAGAAGTTGAAAGTCACAAATCTTTTTTTTTTGAGATGGAGTTTCGCTCTGTAACCCAGGCTGGAGTGCAGTGGTGTGATGTCAGCTCACCACAATCTCCACCTTCAGGTTCCAGCAATTCTCCTGCCTCAGCCTCCTGAGCAGCTGGGATTACAGGCGCCCACTACTACACACAGTTAATTTTTGTGTTTTAGTAGAGACAGGGTTTCACCATGTTGGCCAGGCTGGTCTTGAACTCCCGACCTCAGGTGATCCACCCACCTCAGTCTCCCAAAGTGCTGGGATTACAGGTGTGAGCCACCGTGCCAGGCCAAAAGTCACAAATCTTAGTAGCCCAGAAAACAGGCAGAGAACAAAGTGACCAAGGTTTCAAAATATGAGGAAGGCTAACAGTGACAGAAATACTCACTACAGTATTTTTACGGCAGTCTCGGAAATGTAACACCTGCCACCCCTCACCCCAAACTCAACTGAGATTCTGACTCAGTAGATCTGGGGTGGGGAGAGAACACATGTGCCCTTAAAAAGTCCTGCAGGACATTTTACTGTCCAGCCCTCCCCTCTGCCCCCCACCTCCCACCGTTGAGTCTGTTGGAGTCTGCTGATGATCGGGGACCTGGTACTAGTTGTTTTGCTTCACCACCACACACAAATTTCCTGACTGCCTATAGCGACCTTGGTTTAGATTCTGGCACTGATTTTTGTATCCTATCAGGGCCTGAAGACCTGAAGGGCCATCAACCTACTCCATCTATGAAGCGGCCAAGCTTTTCACAGAAACATCAAAGGCAACTCTTTGAAAGGGCACATGCCTTCTTCCGTGCCTCAGCTAAAGGCCTAGGGAACAGTTAGTGTCATAGCACAATAGCACATAGAGGCAATGACAATATGGGTACAACACATTGAATTAGAGTAGAGATAATCTCACAACATTTATGTAGCAACAGGTGAGAAGAACTTAATTTTTTTCTTTATATCACATTGTTATGATAAGAGAAATAAAATACTAGGAAAGATCTTAGGAAGAAGTTTGATAAATGTTCCAAGGACAATCTCTTAAAATCACTGAATTCAAGAACTTTACATAGGTTACATAAGGAGCCCTATAAGTAATACTCAAATATAATTTGAACTGTTATAATGTTTTGAAAGGTTGTAAGAAATGTTAAATGTTTTAACACAGAAAGAAATTTACAGCTGTGAATATCTGGTGGCAATTCACAGCACAAAGTTTGGGAAGCTCTTGGTTATATTATGCTATCCCAGCTTTTAATTTGGAGTACAGCAAAATTTCATAGACTCAAAAGATGCAGCCACAGCCCTGTATCCTGTTACAGTGAAATTCCAAGCCAAATGTAAAATAGAAAGTCAAGGCAGACACAACTCAAAAGACGTGTAACTTCTAGAAAGCTGAAGTTAACAAAATGAACAAATACCTCCTGCATGGAAAGCCTGACAACCGAAAGAGAAGGTTTAAGGAAAGTAATTCTCAAAGGCTCAGCTTTCTAAGCTATAAAGGTGGATTCTGAGAACTTGCGCTGAGTTCTTTAGGTACACAGACATGGAGTGCCAGAAAATTCCTGTAAGGTGTTGGTAAGAGGCCAATGCTACTCAAACGGGGCCAGTTTCCTCGGTAAAAAGGGTATAGTTAATGTTGAGTTAATTCCAGTAAGACTGTCAATTCAACTTTTATAGGATTATATTATAGCCTCAAGATCAAATTAGACTTTTTCAAGAAAGCATGCATTAAGAACAGGAAGCCTTCATTATCATCAGTCATAGAACAAACTAAAGAAGAAAAAGAAATCCTAGTTTTTAGTACAAATGTTCGTACACATTAAATTCAGCAGTTACTGTGACCACCCCGAGACAGAAAATGCAAGGTTCTGATGTTAGGTACTTGACAGATACTTTATGTATAGTTCTCTTAATCTATGACTTCCAGAGTTTTGACCAAAGCTGACAGTAAGAAATAATTTCTAATACCTTCATCAGTATACCTACATGTTTAAAATTTAAAAAAAGTTTCACAAAACACTCTTTTCTAATTTCTTTTATTATAAAAATAATACTTTCGATTGGTCAATATTGATGTACAATCTCTTACTGGGTTTACAGTTAGAAAAAAGACTACTGTCAGAAAAATACCAGTTAACTAAATTATAGTACCTCTGTAGAGTAAAATACATGGCAGTCATTAGAAACAATGAGGCAGTTCTACTACTACTCATACAAAATGATTTTCAAGATATATGATTAAATTAAATAAAATTAATTTTAAAATATTAGGATTACTTTCTTAATGATGTTCACTCATTTTTTTCCCTCTTCTTTGTCAACAGGACATGAAAACAGAATTTCTAAAATGCTACTGCCCATAAACATCATCTGGGAAGCTTACTGAAATTCCTGTAGCTCATCCCCAGAGACTCTGATGTGATGTTCAGGATCTAATATTTTTTGTCTGTACCCCCACCCCCCTGACACATATACATGCAACAATTCCAACAAAGGTACTCTGAGGACCACACTTACAGAACCATTTCTAAAGCCTCAGTGACACTCAGTCTTTCAGAGCCAGGTGAGCAGTAACATATTCCCTGAGGCCCGCTGAGGACCCGCCACTTTAAAGATTTAGGGAGCACTGACCGCCAGGAAACAGAAATAAGTTCTAAGTGCAATTGAGGAGGTGACTCCATAAGTACTTCCCAAATATTCAAGGCCCTTCTACTGTGGGCACCTTTCCTTTGTCCTGCCATTTTTAGCTCCCAGCACAAAGGACACTTCAGTAAGACGCCAAGTATAGATGGCCTTGCTGTTGAACTTAATGTTGCTCACTGTATCTGTCCCTTGGAGCAAGAGCATGTCTCAGCAGGTCACCCAGGGCCCTGCTAGCCCAGGCGGCTCTTTGTGGGTGTCAAAAGAGGTACCACTACTTCTGGGTAGGACAACCCAGCACGAGATAGATGCAGGGCGTGGCCAGCAGAGAGCAGGCTGGATTTCATCAACCCTTCCCCCGCCCAGGTGTTCATGCACCTCGAACAACATGAGCAACCACACCAGATGCAATCCAATTCACTGTCAACCTTGCCTAGAGCTTCTTCTGTGTTCCAGGGATAGGGAGTATGGGCATTGTTTTGGAGCTGATAGAGCACTGTACTGGGAGTCTTCAGAAGAGCTTTCAGTCTCTACCCTGCCTCTGATTGGCTACTGGGATCGTCACTGGGCCATGCTGCTCTGCAGTCTCTAAGGGAGAATATGAAGAGTTTTGTCTAAGTCTAGGTCCAACCCTCTGGGTCTAGTCTCACCTTCCACAACTCCCACCTCCTTCTCTATACTGCAGATTGATTCAAACACTTTTACTTCCAAAAGTCATCAGACTTTCTCTGTGATGCCTCCAGCCTTGTAGTGCTGTTCCCTGCTCAGGAAGCCCTTCTTGATACTTGCGTTTCTTGAGAACGCATCTATGTCCTTCAAGTTTAAGTTCCATTAAATTTAACTTTGATTTTAAAAGCCTGAAATAGAAATAGTTATTCATACGGCCCTTTATCTCTGGTGAAGCCTTCTCTGACTCCCTCACCTTGAACATATACACCCTCTTTAGACAAAGCACCATGCTGTATTGTTGCTCCTGGCCGGCATGCCCATCTTCCCATTCCATGGATGGACACAACCTTTGGAGATGATGGTCCACTGACCATACACTACCAGGTTAGGATGTTCAGTATTCACGGAAGGAATTAATAAACGGAAAAACTGTTTCTTCTACCCTCTAGCAGTTAGTAAAGTGTCCCTCTGATCAAAGAGAGGGATGGACCTATGCCTGTCTTTGGAACTATAGACAGATCCTTTAAGTAGAAGGGAAAATGATACTATCCATAAAAGAAATTTATGATATATTCTTTTCATCAGTGCAGCCAGACTACAGGTCTTAAAGAGGTTCCTTTACGGAAAGGATAATTTTATCCTTATATATAAGTTCCTCCTTATATACCATAAGCTAGGTCATGTTTATTTTGTTATCTATCTTTCCTCCTAAAATGTAAGCTCTGGCAGATCAAAGTCAATTTCATTTAGTGCTGAATCCTCGCCACCTAAAACAGTACCTGGACCCTACAAGGTGCTCTGTAAAAAGTTGTTGAATGAAGGAATAAATGAACAAATAAGCCTATGAAAATTAAAATTGCTGGGTGGGGGTGTTAAAGGAGGGAAAGAATTAGGAACAGGTTCTGCATTTGTACACACTGCTTTATAATCACTAATTAGCTTTTCTAAGCCACATTCTCTCCAATGCAGGCAGTGCTATCCTCCCAATTTTAAGATAAGGGAATTCAAACCCAAGGTCACACAGCAAATCAGCTTCAAGTTCAATGCTTAGCACCTAGCCAGTATTAATAAGAATAAGATTAAAGATACTGCTGATCTCCAAAAGGTTGAAATATTAGAGAAAATAAGAATTTGAAGGCATGGGACCAAGAAAGCTTTGCACATGTTCTCAGCACACTGTATCAAAAGAGAAACAGACAGTTCTGTCTGGAATGGTAAGTTCTCAGTGTGTATACACTGCATTATTCAGTAATCAATTTCCAAGGCCCTGAGAGGCAGACATTTGCAGGAAACAATGGGAGCTGCAGTTTCGCTTCAGAGTCTCAGGCCCTGCCTGCCAATCAGCAGTGACACCACTCTGTCACCAGGAGGCTGGGGCTCACTCACTGCCAGGGGTCTGTGCAGACTCTTTACAGAGCAGCTGGAGAGGAAAGAGAAAAGGAAATAAAACCTAACTTAAAAATAATTAAATCAAACAAACAATAGGCTGACATAAAAAATAAATATGTTTCATCACAGTATAATCATCTAGCAGCAAATATGCTCGTTTATATTATACATGAGACTCCAAATTAAATTTTTAAAAAAGAAAAAAAATGGAGAGATGGATAAAGATTCCTAATTTTTCTATTTCAGCCTTTTTAAATCAAAGGTAAATCTGCTGGAAAATGGCACTTGGCTTCCAGCATTATTATTCATATTCCAAGACAGGAAAGTAAAACATAAATTTCGATGAAACTTAAAATTTAACTTTGGTTGGACTTTTTCAATTTACTTTTTACTTATAGTTAGGAGATGAGATCGCTCTCCTCTGTTTTAAAAATTGTTTCCACATAACTATCCAAACACGTTCAATACTGCTATATCTAATGACAGAGGCCATAATGAGCTTGCATCACTGAACAAGGAATAAAGAAACCAAGAGATCAAAGCATGATGCAGGTTAATAGAAAAAAAGAAACAAAAACAAGAGAGCTCCCATCCTTGATCCCTTCTAAACCGGATCCATATTTCCAGCAAGCAGAAGGACAAAGGAAAAGCTAAATAAAATATCCAGGACACTAAAAGGTCTGTGAGCCAGGGTTCACATGTATAATCTTTGCTTTTTCAGGTACTGAAGGTAACATATTAAGAGGTCATGCCTCCCCAAATACTGGAGGTAAATATGAAACACGCCTAAGCATATATTGAAATGGAGACGAGGAAAATGCAAAGATAAGGATAAATTATATGCTGACCCTGCAGCTTAATTCTCAACCACTTAATCTTACCCCTAAGTGATGTCAGATAAAGCATGTTTAAATATTTAGCACCGTAGTTTCTTGTAGGTATCCAACAAATAATAAGAGTGAGAAGGGTTTGGTAACAATTCATTTTCAAAGGAGCATGGAAAGTGACTGGAAGCGTTCTCATATCACTTAGCAGCTACTGAGAAAGAATTTTTATAAAATAAGAGTCATCCATTTTTAAGTGTGTAGTTCGATGGATTCTGGCAAATACATACAGTTTGGGTAACCACCACCACAACAAAAAACAGAACATTTGCAGCAGCACCCAAAACGTTCCCTTGTGCTTCTTTGTACAATCTCCTTCCCCATTCCAGGACCCTGGCAACCACTTATCTGTTTTCTGTCCCTATAGTCTTTCCTCTTCTAGAATTTCATAAAGTAAAATCAAACTGTGTGTAGCTTTTGTGTGTGGCTTCTTTCATTCAGTACAATGGGTCTGAGATTCATGCATGTTGCTATGTGGATGAGGAGTTGGTTCCTTTTTATCGCTGAGTAATATTCCATTTCTTCACATCAGTCTTATATTCTTCCTAGAGGCCATAAGATAAGCCCCGTGCTACTATTCTAAATACTATTTATTGACTTTCCTTGATTTTGTCTTTGGAAGAAATGTCACCTTGCTGTGGCCACTTGGCCAGGTACAAAAATAACTTGTCAGAAGGGTCACGCTAGGCAAGCCAACAAGAATTTAAATGAAGAGTTGGAAATGACTAGACATAGTAAGGAGCAGAAGCCAGCAGATGAGAAGCCACCATCTTGAAGAAATCTCTTCACTATAAAAAATAAGAACAACATGAAATTAAGGATCGACTGATCAATAAGTATTTCTGTTTAGGGGACAGTGATATATAACCTGTAACCTGTCCCACTGTGAGGGTGACATGAGCTATCCCATGGCACTTGAAGATTCAGGTGTAACACATGAGTGAAACTTCAGATAACTGAAATTTATCTTATTAAGTACTGTAAGTACTAATTAAGTACTAAAAGGTACTAATTCCATGCCTTATTAAACAGAGTCTGCTGAATATAATTAAGTGTTTAGTTGATGATGCAGAATGATCATTACAAACAGTCTGACTGCATGATAAACTCTTAAACAGAGTTGTCCTCAGGGGTGGTAGACAATTGTCTCCCTATTCCAAATGGTCCCAGAATACTGTCATTTAAAAATAGAAGTTTTGATCTTTTTCCGACAATGTTAACTATCACTAGTCATACTGTTGCTATGTTCTTGCTTTTAACCTACTACAGGTTGAGTCTCCTTTATCTAAAATGCTTGAAACCTGACCATTTTAGAATTCTGATTTTTTTTTTTGGAGTTTGGGATATTTGCATTATACTTACTAGCTGGGTATCCCTAATCTGAAAACCCAAAATCCAAAATGTCCCAATAAGCATTTCCTTTGAGCATTATGTCAGCACCCAAAAAATATCCAAGTTTAGAGCATTTTGGATTTCAGATTTTCCAATCTGGGATGCTCAACCTGTACTATTTTCTTTTTATTAAAAGAAAAGTACAAAATATTTCCATCATACAGAAAAGCCCAAAGAATACACATCGAAGTACTCACCTTCTGATTCAGCAACTGTACACACTTGACATATTTCTTTCAGTAAAACAATTTTTTTTTTACTAGTAAAAACAATTTTTTTTAACATCATGAAAGTTTAGCTACTTTACATGACATCTGGAAAATAGAGAAAAGAAATCACTCTTGGCTGGGTGCAGTGGGTCATGCCAGCACTTGGGAGGCCAAGGTGGGTGGAGAGCTTAAGCCCAGGAGCTCAAGACCAGCCTGGGCAACATGGCAAAACCCCATCTCTACCAAAAATATACATTTTCAAAAATATATATATATATATGTATATACACACACACACACACACACACACACACACACACACACACACACAAAATTAGCCAGGTGCGGTGGCACATACCTGTAGTCTCAGCTACCTGGGAGTGGGTTGGGGGGAGGGGGCACAGGGAGGCTGAGGTGGAAGGATCACCTGAGCATGGGGAGGTTGAGGCTGCAGTGAGCCGTGACTGCACCACTACATTCCAGCCTCAGTGACAGAGTGAGACCCTGTCTAAAAAAGAAAAGAAAAGAAAAAGAATCACACTTAACATAGCATAACCACTCTACATTTTGGTGAATTTCTTTCTTTCCTTTTTCGCCATGCAACTGGTTTCCCCAAGATTTGTGCATTATATATACAATGTGGTATGTCACTTTATTACATGTTTCTTTCTTTTTCTTTTTTGAGACAGAGTCTCACTCTGTTGCCCAGGCTGGAGTACAGTGGCGCAATCTCAGCTCACTGCAACCTCTGCCTCCCGGGTTCAAGTGATTCTTCCGCCATAGCTTCCCAAGCAGCTGGGATTACAGGCGCACACCACCATGCCCAGTTAATTTTTGTATTTTTAGTAGAGACAGGGTTTCACCATGTTAGCCAGGCTGGTTTCCAACTGCTGACCTCAGATGAACCGTCAGCCTCGGCCTCCCAAGTGCTAGGATTACAGATGTGAGCCACCGTGCCTGGCCCACACATTTATTTAGGTTGGTACACACCATCATTGTTTTAGAGGCTACATAGCAGAGCAAGTGAATGTACTCATTGAACCAATCCTCGCTCATCATTACTCACTTAGGGTATTTCCAACTCTTGCTACTATAAATAGACTCCAGGGAATACCTTTAAGCATAGTCTAATCTTTGGACTTTTAATCTACTGAGAAGGCATATCTGAATATTGCTTGATGTGACTTGTTATCATCAGAGTGAGGCCTAAGAAACTGTTTCATTCATTCATTCATTCATCCATCCATCTATCCATTTATTTGAAACACATTTACCAAGTTCCTTCTTAATGTTAGAGATCTTTTTTAGTGAAATAAATTAAAAAGCATGGTTGCCGCGCTCAATAAGTTCACAAACTAGCTTTCAAGACAAACTCACCGCACTTGAAACAATGAGACAGCAACAAAGGAACAGGGCAGGGTTCACTGATTGACTGCTAAGCCATGGTGAACTGATGACACATATAACTCAGGGTCTGCAGGAGGAAAACCTCCTTGTGGTTTACGCAGTCAGAAATGGGCAGGTGAAGAGTCCTTAAGGATAGGCGAGGTTTGTCCCACCTGCTTAAGTTGGCTTTATTTATCTGCTTTATTTATTTATCTGGCTTTATTTATTTTACTGCTCTGATATTAATGAAAAGATGGTACTCAAATCTTTCCCCCTAATCCAAAGTCAAGTAGAGCAAAAATAACTCTTTCTCTCCTGGCATTACTTGCTGTCCCCATCATTTTCAGTGAAGGAATCCAAGGTAGTGGGCCACCTTTCCTGTGCTACCAGGGAGCATTCACACAAAGGCTGGGCTGCAGAGCTTGTAAATAGCCTCCTCTCCTCAAGCAGCCCAATGGCTCATATCTTAGCAATCGAACCAGACAACTATATCCCCTTTCTTGCTCTGTCAACAAATGCATGAAAAGCGTCTTTTTTTCTAAATGCCTATTAGACTGGAAAAAGTGCCAAAGAAGTATGTCGCCAGTGTCAAGAAAGATGTCCGTGGAGAAAGAAAGGGCAACAGTTCACCTATTTTTTTCCCTCTGAAGATCAAAATGTAAACAAGCAGGCAAAGGCAGGCAAGCAGAAAGGCCTGGGTCAAACTCAAAGGTCCCCACCCCACCCCCAGTCTCTTTGCTCTATGAGGCCCTGTCTTTTCGGGCAATTGCAAGTCCTCCCTGGCATGCCTCCCTCACTGGTGAACTTCACAGTGTCAGAAACAGGGAGAAGCATCCAGTTGGTAAGACTGCAGAAATAAAGAGGCAATGGGAATGCCTGAGCCCCTGGGTTCAACCAGATTCCCACACAGGCACACATTGATCCTCAATTTGAATCAGCGGGGGAAAGGTCACTTATCTTTAAGCGTGAGAGTTGTCTAAAGCGAATCTATCTGCTGAAACACGGGCTACAGCAATGGGCTAAATAATTACTGATTAATTCACTTGGCAGTCATCTCATTTTCTTCCCATTGTCCATTTTCTTACTCCATTGTCTTCCCCACATTTTCTTGCCCTAAGCCAATGAAATAAAACAAAGTCTCACAATGCTGATTGGAAAAGTCCCTTCTGGCAGCAGCCTCAGCAGTGACACTACAGCAAACAGAGCACCCACGTGATCTGCAAGAAGGCTTTACCTTTCTCTATTTCCTTGCCAGGAGCACCTGGACAAGCATTCCCTGGCTCCTTTGGAGATAGGTTTTCTGAAGAGGACTCCACTTCCTTAAGAAACTTTCTAGAGGAGGCTCTGAGTAACTGAAATGAGTGTTGCTCTAAATAGGACAGGATCATCCTGCTGGGTGGGGACGCAGGTCCAGAAAGCTTAGGGAGGCAGGCTACTGCTTAAGGGAATTTTGATAAAACTGCCACCTTGTCAAAGGTGGGCATTCAAGGAAGTAGCAACAGGGTGAGCAAAAGATATGCTGGAAGCACGGAGGGAACTGCCAATCATTTGGTACAGCTGGCCTGCAAAAGAGTTGCTTCTAGACTTTAGGATTTCACAAAGCCGGCCATGAAAGAAAAGTAATACCCATAGAAGAGTCCAGAAAATAAAGATATCGACTATCACTATCTTCATTTTGTAAAAGAAACAATTTAGTGCACACACTCATCAAAATGCATCACCTCAGAATAAAGGCCACAAATGCCCCCACACTAACTTGAGGAAATGGTCACGACAGCGTGTCTATGTTTTCTTCTCATTGCATGGGGACCAGCAGGAACACTGTCACGGGTTGGCCCTGCTCTGTACATTTGGACATGATGACTACAGGGCACAGGAAGGGGCTTTCCTCTCCTAAGAGGCCAACTTGCCTCTTGCCCAAGCAACTTGCCCAAGCCTCACACAGGGAAGACATTAGGAAGCACTCAGGCGGGGTCTGAAAGGAAGCCTGTGTGTCCACCTCCTTCTCATGCCACAACCAACAGGCCTCCAGGCCCATAGTGATGGCCTGACAATGGAAGGAGACCGGCTCTTGAGGTGCAAAACTCCACCACTCGTGTAAGTGTGTTCAGGCAGCATGTGAAGTAGTGTCATCAAGTATTTTAGATTACAATGTGTTCATTCAATAGGATACAGCCATTAAAAATTTCATGTATTAAGAATTTGCACTAGAAGTAAAAAAGTTTTAAGTTATAAGGCAAAGGGAAAAGCACAATAGAAGTTATACACAATAATTAATAACGTAAATAAAGACTGGAAGGAAATGCATCAAAATGTTAACAGCAGTAGTTCTTGGGAGACTAAAGCAGAATTGCTTGAACCCGGGAGGCGGAGGTTGCAGTAAGCCAAGATCGAGGCATTGCACTCCAACTGGGCAAAAACAGCAGAACTCCATCTCAAAAAAAAAAAAAAAAAAAAAAAAAAAAGGATACAAACTTTTTAATTTTAAAAAATTTAAGAGTCAAACTAATTTTTTTTAAAAACCTGCATTTTTAAATTGTCATAAATTGCCATAATTCACCCTACTAGTAAAAAAACAAACAAAGAATTGTGGTTCATGTTGACATTACTTAATAATTATTTTTCTTTCACTTTAGTATATCTATCTCTTTTCTTTTTATCACCCCCCCTCACCCACTAGTATATCTATTTCATTAGCATTTTATTTACAGATTTCCCAAATTGAACCAGCAGGTTCACGTCTTTACGTAGTTTCATTCTCACATGACGTGGGAGTTTCGATTTGACTTAATTATGTCATTTTGCAGAGACGAAATATAGCTAGGTCTGCTGATGAATCAGATTGTTCTCTTACATAAACAACAAAAACTACTACAGGTCAGTTAACGATATAGGTGGGTTTTAAAGAAAATGAATTGGGTTTCATGGTTTCATGACAAGGTTATTAAAACTTTGCTCTATAGGATTTTCCCATATCTGGCTATATCTCTTCAACAATTTCACAAATATTCATCTGAATACCTAAAAGTCCTGTATTTGGAATTAAAAAAAAAGCTTGACTTATGACTCATGAAACCCTGAAGCTAATCCCTGGTTTTAGTAAGCTGGCCCTCCGACCCACTGAGACTCCGTCTCCCAGTTAGCCCACTATACTACCATCTGTTAGCACACCTTTCCTCTCCCAAACCTTACTGCATGTCTTCTGATACGTATTCAATGCTTCCTCCATGCCAGGCATTGGATTAGTTTTTTCTATCTCCCACTGACTCAGAGGAGGAAAAAGAAAAGTCAAAGGCCATGTAAGTAGTAACAAATGAATCCTGATTTATTGTTCCTTTGTAAAAGAGAAAGATAAAAATTAAAAATTCAACTCAGGAAATATGAGAATAATAAGCAAATACAGCAAGTTAATGAAGAATCACAGGTAAGAGAGCAGTGATTGAAGAATGGGTTATGGAAAGATGAAATTCAGTTAGGAAAGTGTTGCTACAGGACAGGAAAAGGACGAAGGTAGGAGGTTTGAAAGGGGAGACTGCAAAAAATGACAGTAAGAAAGCACAAGAAAAATACAGAGATAACCCAATATAGACATACAGAAATATATTTGAATTTTACCACTTTTTCATAACTATTATGATTAAATGTTTTTAAAAACTGTGTAAATTGGTGTTGCATTTTCACAAAGCTGTATTATACAGTTTCTTAGTTTCTCAAAAAAAATTATATGATTTATAAATCATGTAAAAGATTTGTTGAGCTCCCTAGGTAATTTTCAACTTCCAGAGACCAATATCCAGTTCATTATAATTTCTCCCTCGATTAAGCACCTCCACTGTGGCCCTATGAGAAGCGTGGGGCCACCAGTACCCTCCAAGGGTGTGCCTTGGTTTGCTCATCTTGGAGCATACAGTTCTTAACACTGTCAGCAAGGAAGTGGGCTCTCGGAAAATGTTTGCTGAAATAAAATTAATGAAATGTAAGCATCTGGTTCTTTGCAAATGATAAAAAGCATCACATTTCCACCAAAAAAAAAAAAAAGAAAAATTTTTTATAAATTTATTTTCCTAAAGTCTGTATTTAGAATATGATTATTCAAAAAAAGTGACTAACTTCTAATTGGGGAAATTTTCATTAATAACCAGATTGCAGCTTTTAGATTTTAGCCAATTACAATAGAAAGGCAAAGACTAAGAAAAAAAAAAAGAAAGAAAAAAGGGCCGGGCGCGGTGGCTCAAGCCTGTAATCCCAGCACTTTGGGAGGTCGAGGCGGGTGGATCACGAGGTTAAGAGATCGAGACCATCTTGGTCAACATGGTGAAACCTCGTCTCTACTAAAAATACAAAAAAT
>NW_022436959.1:9048929-9155503 GCF_009761245.1 Sapajus apella | reverse complement strand
AAAAAAAAAAGAAAAGAAAGGATTGTTCAGCAGTTCTAGATGAAGATAACACGAAATTCTACCCGAGGCAAACCAGTCATCCCCATTCTGACGGTCTCACTCTCTGCAGCCACACTGAACAGATCTATTCCCTCTTTCTTGACAGCCCTCCTCATATTTCTCTTCACCAAGCTAAGTATTACCAGTTCCTCCTCAACTCTTCCTCATTCAAGGCTTCCAGAGCCTTCATTTCTTGACAGCTTTTCTACAGAGACTTATTTCATTGAATGTGACAATCAGAACTGATGTGGTCTGGCAATGACCACGGTGAGGTTACCACTCATCATACCCGGAAATCCATACAACTAGTAGGGGTGCTTTGGGATGCCCGCAGCTCAGAACTGTTTGCAAAACATGTATCCTCTCCTGCCCTCCACTTACTTGCCCCTCTACCCCCTTCCCCTGGAACAATTATCAT
The DNA here is from genome assembly GCF_009761245.1 of Sapajus apella. Lineage (NCBI taxonomy): Eukaryota > Metazoa > Chordata > Mammalia > Primates > Cebidae > Sapajus > Sapajus apella. The sequence goes on along the minus strand of NW_022436959.1, from coordinate 9,155,046 downwards.
GAGACTCTAAAAGAAGTCCCTATCAAAACATCACTATGAAAAATCCAGAGAGAACACTGGGAAATGCCAAGAATGCTCAGTCCCTGGGTCCTTTCATAATGGGATGAAGAGGTATACACAAAGGCGGCCCCTAACAAAGCCTCCCCAAAGTTTTAGGGACTGCTGTCCTCCTTAATTGCCCCTCTTTCATCCCAACCCATGAAGGTAACTGGCTTGCACGATTTAAGAAAGAATCCGCAAGCGCAGATGAGCTTTTGCTACAATCCCACAAGTTGATCTCACAATCTGAGTAGACCGGAAATAAGATGTTCCCTTAGTGATTACAATGTTCATGCATGGCAGAGGGCCACTGTCAGGGTCCCTACAGAAGTCTCCAGTGGGGAGAGCAGGTGGGTTTGACACCACTAATGACTCTTCCAGTATTTATGATATGATCATTATACAGCCTCTTCAAGATCCTCTGGTCAAATTTAACCTCATTTCCAACACTCTGATGTCCTGGAGTGACTGCAGGACTCAAACATGTATTCAACAATCAACCAACTAACCAACCAACATTTACAGAATGTCTCTTGAATGCCACCACTGTGCCATACAGTTGAAAAAGGAATTCCACTCACATTCTCTGGCCAATTTGATCTTTTATTATTCTGCTTGATCTTATTTATCTATCACTGAGCGATCTTTGGCTGCTGTTGACAATTAATATTAAATAATTATTTATTATTCCCTATTCCTACCTATCATGTATTAATTATGGTACTTAATTTCTGAGTTTTGAAATTTCTGTAACATCAATAACTATAAATATATTCTATTTATTACTAAGATGATGCCTACAATATTAAAAAAAAGGGGGGCTCTCAATGATAAAAGGAAAAAATGGCCCTTTCTCCTAAAAAACAATTATATTCAAATTAGACAAAACATACTAGGGAGAGCAAAAGGAAAAACATTTTTTAAAAAAGCAAAAGCTTAGAAGTGGATACAGTAAGCTATTTGCAATTGCTATCTGCCCTTGTTCGCTAAAACTAAAAATAAAATTGGCCTGTGGTTTACTAAATTTGGTTTCCCCACCAAACCACTCTGCAATCACATCAATCACTAATGAAAATGATTGGGAGGGGGGATGGAAAGGAGGGTGTAGTAAAAATACACTGCATATTTTCTGGAACCTATGATGAAACAGAAGGTTTCACTTCTTGTTGCAACTATTTTAGCACCTTCTCCTTTTACTCAATTTCAAGCCATGAAAGAGACTGGGCAGTTGGGCAGAATATGAGGAGAACTCATTTTGAGAGAAGATTAAAACTTGGCCCACTAATAAACCGTCTTCAGTTACTGTACACATCAGTCAAAGCAAATAATTCACTCTCAGGTTAACTCATTCTGCAGGGCTCTGGAATAATATATCATTCTTCTGATAGAGGCACAAGTCCATTAATTACCAAACTGTGCTGCCATAGAGTTAAACAGTCTTCATTCTTCCCCTAGAAAGTGTGTTTTAGTTTTTGAGGCAAGAGAAGACATTCAGATGGGAAATGACTAATTTAGGAACCTTTTACAGCTCTCTGGCCTGCACTAAGTCATCCCTTCTTCCCCTTCAGAGTTAATCGTCAAAGGTACTGAACACAGTATGGAGGGCCTGGCCAGCCAAGGCCATTCAGCAACTGCAACCTCCACCTAAATTCAGAATTCTCACATAAGAAATGACCCATTCAGAAGAGACCAAGAGAAACAACCACGCCTAGGCTGTGACAGCACAGAGCACAGAATGAGAGTGTGTGTGTGTATGCGTGTGTGTGTGTGTGTGTGCACGTGCACATAGGAAGTACAGGAACCAAATACCTGGGTCCAAATTCTAACCCTGCCTCTTCCTGGAAAGATGACCTCGTGCAAATTAACCTCACAATGCCTCAGCTTTTTTATCTGGAAAATGATCATAAGGGTACCTACCTGATAAGGTGGCTATGAGGGTACTAAGCTAATGTAGGTAATGTCCAAATCACAGTAGCTGGTACGTACACATATATACCCCTGATAGATACCGTATTCATTCAATCCAAACTGCCACTCACTCCACCACACTGGTATCTTTGGCTGCCAAGAACTATGCAACAATATACTTAAACATGCAATCATCTAAATCATTTGGGTGGAACCATAGATCCTTAACCAGACTTGTGAAAGGTTCTTGTGGCTCTGTTTACTTTGGACAGGCATCATGCGTCTGTTTTCCTCAGAATCTGTAAGTCACTGGGTCACGGCTGTCGAGGCCCCTTTTCATACAGAGGAATCAGTCATGGACTGGCACTGCTCTGTGTGGTGGTGGTGGTGGTGGTCACCTGGCCAATTTCAGGGGAGTCACTTCTTGGCTTTGGCAGAGTCTGCCACTGTCTGCTGGAATAAATGTGGAGCCAAAATATGATTTGTCTATTTTGACTTGTGTACATTTTCTGAGTACAAGAGACTATTGATAAGAAGTTTAGGTAAGTGGAGAAAATGTTTGTTGATTTCCCAGAAAGCACAAAGTGTTCATTCAGTGAAGAGAGACGACCATTCGTTCATTATAGTTATGAATTAACGCTACATCTTCTATAGCAGAGGTTCCCAAGAGCATATCAAAATTGCCTGGGAATTTGTTAAAACACAAATTGCTGGGTCTCGGCCCCACAGCTTCTGATTTTGTAGGTCTGAGGCAAGAGGACACAGTGTTGAGAATCTGCACATCTAATACAATTCCAGAAAATACTGATGCTGCTTGTCCAGAGACCACTCTTGGAGACCACTGCTCTATAAGCAAGAGTATGTCAGTAACTGTAAGAAATTTAAATTCAGATCCTAGAACTAGCACACTGCCAAGTGAGGGGGGAAATCATTCTCATGAGACAGTCATTGAATGAATACATGAATCAAAGGGCAGATAAATACCTTCTCCTCCATCATGCCACATTTCCCATATTTGTTTATACTGGACTTCACACTATATAGACAGTCTTCAGTATCCATTAAGATGACCTTCAGTATCCTTCAACCAACCACAGTGGATTCTGAAAGCACACGCACTGCCCCTGTGGTGGTCTGCTCAGTGTAACCCAACTTTCCTCTCTCCTTCTTTGTCATAGCACCTCCAGAGTGTCTGCTGGGCAAATGGTTGCCCTCACTACCCCTGCAGCTAGGTGTGCCCTCTAACAAGTCCCTCTTCCCACAGGCTGATAAGCAGACAAAGTGAGAGGAGGCCAGCCTCAAGCGCTGAGTCGGGACCACAGCCTAGAGCAGAGGCTGGCAAACTTCTTTTGAAAAGAGCCAGACAGTGAATATTTCTGGCTTTGTGGGCCCTATCAGCTCCATCGCAATTATTCAACTCTGCCACTGTACCACAAAAGCAGTCACAGACGGTATGAAAATAATGAGTATGGCTGTTCCAATAAAACTTTATTTATGGACATGAAATCTGAGTTGCAAATAATTTTCACATTTTTTTCCAACCATTTAAAAATGTAAAAGCTATTCTTAGTATGTGGGCTGTACAAAAACAGGAGACAGGACAAATCTGTCCCAAGGGTGGTAATTTGCCAATCCCTGCCCGAGGGGAAGATGACACAAGACAGAAGGAACCCATCCTTAGATAGCTTTGCAGAGCAGACCTACTACCCACCCTGAACCACAACTGACTTCCATTAGTGACAGAGACAGCTCTTTTCTTCTTTTAAACAATTGTATTTCAAGGTCCCTGTTAATGAAGCTTAGCATGTAACACTAACTCATGCACCTACATACACAAAATCACATTTTGGCGTGACATGGTTTGAATTTAGGACTGTTCAAAATGAACAAAAAACTAAGGAATAGAAGATTCCCCTATTTTTTTTAATCCCTGATGTAAGCTTAAATTCCACATGGTCTCCTCCTAACTTTCTCAGGTAGCAGAACTTACAGGAATAAACACTTATCTTGGTTCCTGCAGCAGTGACTGCCCAATATCTATTCTCACCTTATCTCTGCATAACAGAACCAGGACATTGTAGCCTACAGGAGAATTATACTTCTTGACCGCTCAAAACTCAGTTGATAGCAGGCACTCTGGGCCTAGGGAGAAAGGAGGCCATATTGAAAATACACACACACACACACACACACACACACACACACACACACACACACTTCCTAATACTGCCTGGGCTTTACCCAAAAACCATGGTCCATAGGAGACTGACTGACAGGAGATAAAAAGACAGGCATGGGCCAGACACGGTGGCTCACACCTGTAATCCAAGCCAAGGCGGGCGGGTCACCTGACATTGGGAGTTCAAGACCAGCCTCACCAAGATGGTGAAACCCCGTCTTTAAAAAAAAAAAAAAAAAAAAAAAAAAGACAGGGATGGGTAGCCGACGTAATGGAGGCAGGAGTTATTGGTAGGGCCTTCTAGAAAGCCCTTTTGGCCTCCTGCCCTTCCTTTTGGAAGCCTAGAAAACAGGAGTGCTAACGAAAGTAGAAGAGAATGGCAGAGACTCCATCCAGTTGGCACAAACACCCTGGGCCACTGAAGACAGCAACAGGTGAATTCCAGAATTCTTGATCTAAGCTATTGTGTCAGGTGTCTGCTACCAGCAGCCAATGCAATTCCAATTCACAGAAGTCCCAAATTAGATCCTATTTGAATTAGATCCTATTTGCAAACCAAATAAAGATAACGTCCAAATCCATACAATGCACAGCTCTGTGATGGACAGAATTCTCAGATATAAAGGAGCAGCAATACATGGCGCAAAGATGCTGGTCTCATAGGGTGATTCTGGAAAAGCCAGTTATTTGTCTAAGTCCTCTCACCGTCAGTTTACCCAAATAAACTCTGACTGGTCCTCCGTAGAAGCAGTCCTATCTTTGATTGCCATTGTTAAAATCTCATGAGAATTCAATCTGATATGAACACAAACTGGGCTTGATGATGTTGAGCATTTGAATATCAAAAAAATGAGCTCCTCATTTTGGCTCCCCATTCATGGCTTTAGGCCCTGGACCAGGCTTCTCTGACTGAAAGCCAATCAGTAGGTAAGAACATTGTATGTGCTAACCACTGTCCTGGGCCCTAGGAACTGCAGTGCACTTGCCTATGAGTCCATGCCCTTAAGGAGCTCACAAGCTGATGGCAGGGCAGGGGTGGTGGGGAGAGAGACGTTGGACAAACAAATACATAAATAAGACAACTTCGACAGAGGACAGTCTTATAAAAAGACATAACTGGGTAATGCAATAGCAAAATAAGAGGGAGGGTGGGCTCCTAACTCAGCTGACATGGAGAGAGAATGCCTCTGAATAGATGAGACTTGGATGCTGAGGGGATATTCATAGGAAAATCCAGAGAAGTAACTGGGAATGGGGTTGATGGGAACCCCCTGTACTACTTTTGCAACTTTTCAGTAAATCTAAAATTATTTTTAAAATTATGCTAATTTTTAATATAACAAATTTTTAAAAACCTAAGGAAGAGAAACCCAAGCAGAAGGAACAAGAGCAAAGATCTTGAGACATGAGCAACACTGGGAGACTCAGGAGAGGAGGACAGTGAGTGGGTGCAGCACAGGAGCAGAGAGAGAGTGGGGTCTTCAAGGGGGCGTGGGCGGGAGGTGTTGAGACTGTAAGCCTTGGGAAGGTGTCTGGATTTTCTTTTGTTGGAATGGAGAGCCGTGTCAGCACAGTGGCTTGACATGACTGACATTCTGAAGGATCACCCTTGCTGCTGTGGAGGACAGGCTCTAGGGCGGTAGAGGAAGGAGAGGCAGGGAGGCCTATGAGGAAGCTGCAGCAGTGGGTGATGGGGCTTCAGTTGCAGTCTTCAGCCTCCTTACCAACTGCAGGAAGAATCGGGCATACCTAGTAAAGTTCATTCTTCCTGATAGATACACAGCCTACTATACCGTAGACTGCATAAAAACAGGGAGTCTACATTCTCATACTTTACTCCTAGTGTCTGAACAGGTTTTTAAATATTCACCCAAGCCCTGATACCCCTCATAAATTAAAATATAACTAGGAAATAAAGTGCTTTTAATTAAAAAGTTATTTTAGGTTAGATTGTGATATTTTGAAAATGGCAGCTTCATGAGTTTGGTTTTGCTCATAATACCAACAATAAATAGATAGATAGATATAGCTAGATTATTAAAAGAATAATCCCACCCAGAACCAATTTTCACCATCTGCCCTCCAGGGAATCTCACTTTAAGTGTAAAGCACAGATTACACATAGGACATCAACAGTTGCACAGTATGGGATTACAATTTCATGAAGAGGGATGGGAATAGGAAAAAATGTCAAAAAAAAAAGGCATTTTTGCCTTTTTTGAGGGAGTATGGGGGCACATAGTGAAAAAAGGGTTGAGAAATGTGAATATGCATATAACCCCAAAAACGGCATAACCCAGGCAGAACTCCGCTGTCACCCCCATCCCCTCACCCTGTTCTACTTTTCTTTCCAGCACTTACCACTACCTAACATGATGTACTTTTGTTTCTGTTGTTGTCTATCTGTGTCCCCCATCTAAAATGTAGGCTCCATGAGAGCAGGTGCTTTGCTTGTGGCTCCACCCCCAGCACTTACAGCAGGGCCTGACACATGGTAGGCGAGGCTTGTTTTGTGAAGGGAGGCTGTTGGGTGAGATGTCCTCAAAGGTTCCTTCTGCTGCAAAACTCTAGGATTCTCAGATGCCTTGCAGCGCTGTCAGCCACAAAACATTGCTTTAGATCCATCCCAGGAGGCCATTCCTTGCATACCAAAACCATCTCATCAGAAGGTGGCCCCACTTATGAGCTCCACCCCCAGGACCAGCTGTGTTTTAGGAAGACCATGATATATTTATCGAAGTAGCTCCACGGTCAGAAACTTAAGCATGATAGTACCTCATGCTGCCTGAGGTGATCATGAAAAGATGACAGGCTTTCTAAAATTATCAGCAAGATATGGACCTTTATGACTTGCATTCAGCCTCTAATTGTCAAGAAATCATTTGTTTGGAAGTTTGTTTTTGGTTTTGTTGGAGAGAAAAATTCTTGAGCTATCAGGTATAGAATCACAGCATTTTTTGATCTGGAAAAAATCTCAGAAATCATCCATTCCTGCATTAGAATGTAGCTGTGGACCTCAACGTTTTATAAGTTTGAACTCTGGTTACATCTTGTAAGTGACAATGGGCAGGTTATTTAAGCACTCTGTAGCTCAGCTTCCTCATTTGTAAATTGGGACTAATAATAGGTACACCCCATAGATGAATTAATTCACATAAGGCTGTCCGAACAATTATCATGCATAGCACAATTCAGGCATTCAACAAATATTAGCCATTACCATTATAACCAGTCTTTTGGTTTTTACTTTTTTTTAACTTGAAAAAACCCTTTAATCTAAATAAAAGGTTTACTCAAAAGCCCTATAGGTAGAGGATGAAAACTAGTAGGAAGTCCTACAGAAACCCTAGAGCCCCAAGAACACTCCTAGAAAACCAGTGATTAAGCACAAAGTACATATTTTATTCCTCAAAATGGAGGCTGCAGGTTGAAGTGACTAGTCAAGGTCACGGAGAACTCTGGTTTCAACTACCGGCCCTCCTACACTCTATGTTACCAGATGCTTACTCGTTATTAAGGAAGTACAGAACTTGTGCTAATGGGGGCTTTGCTGCTGTCACAGGAATGAGTGTCACGAATCACATTCAGAAACTACACGTGATCTTCACAGAGAATCATGGAGGTGCCCATGGCAAAGTGCAAAGTGGTAAGTCCCTCTGAGACTTCCCTGGCAGACGGTTATATAGCCTCTGCTTGAATATTTCCAATGAACGCACTGCTCTTCCTGACAGCGTTTGCTGCTAACTAGCTATAAAAGCCAGACTTACAAGAAGTATATGATTATCCTTTATTCCCCAAGAATCTCACCATTCCCATGGCAGTCTGGTGAAGGCTTTGGAGTCAAACAGGCCTGACTGATCTTGAGGGGGTTACTTTACCCTCCTTCAAGCTCAGTGTCCTTGCCCATAAAATGCAAATAATAGATAGTACCTCCTTGGCAGCCTTTCTGAGAGGGTGAAATGAGAAAATGCTTTCAATTGTGTTTTGTAGTCCACAGCACTTAGTTGAAGCACAATAAATTGTTAACTGCTATTAATTATCATTATAACCATCTACTCTCTCCATTAAACCATTATTAGGTTGTATGTAAGCTATTCAAAGGAAAGGCAAAGTTCTCAACAACAGGCTCATTTATTGGTCCAAGGCACGAACTTGCTAGCTGTCTACCCAAATCAGGCCTTTCTTTCCTCCACAGTAACAGAACTATAGTTAGGCCATGCTGAGGATGCATGCAGCAGTGCCTTTGCAGCTCTGTGCAGCCATGCAATTAAGTTCTCACTTATGTAATTAAAGTGGAAATGACAAGTTATCACTAACGGCCTAGGCCATAAACATTGTATGTGCACTCCTCCAGACCCTTTTCCTTTCCCTGTAGAGGAACGCAAAGTTTCCTCAGGCCTCAGAGAATCCAGCTTCTACCATACAGAAGAGCAATGCAGTTTGGGAGTGCAGAAAAATAAAATGGAAGGAACCTGAAGCCCTCAATGACTACATGGAGCCAGGCAGCCTGCCTACCTACCCTGGGTCCTTATGTGAAAGACAAATAAACTTCTTGAGCCTTTAGTTCATGTAAGGTTGGGCCTATTTGTTACAACGGCTGAGCTCTTTATCCTAGCGTGACCACGCCTTGGGATTAGTGACTCTAGCGGAAACATTTACAATACGTTTGAACAAGCTAAACAGTAAGATCATGGCCACAATTTGAGAGACAAGTAAAAGGACAGTTGATAGAAGAATATTAGAAGGATATATTCTTTAAATACCCTTTAAGTCTTGTAGACACACCGTGAAAATTAGTCTCCATACTTTTTGCAACTCTGCTGATATAACATAAAGACACCAGGGGCTTCCTTGGATGTATAGCATGTCTGATGAAAGGCAAAGCATGAAACTAACTCAAAGTCTTTAACGTCCAATGGCTTCAAGAGTCTTTATTTCAGGCAAAATATGAAAGTGAAAAAAGGTGGACTGAATCTCTCTTTAGAAATAACCTAATCTGGTCCTTGGAGCTTAAGACTTCATGGTAGAGGAAACATACCTGACTATGATTCGGTGGCTATCAGTCTAAGTTCCTGCATCATAAACTTAGTGCTACTGCAGAGTGGGACATAGAGATGAGATGCAGAGCTGTGGATCGTGTCTTCTGGAGGCCCACAGTTTAGTGAGGAGAAACTGGAACAACGATAATAGAATGCTGCCTGTTGTGCCTATTACGTCAGATAATAACAAAAGCATTTTCAGCTCATAGTCATCAAATGTTTAGTATGTGCCCCTTACACATCAGCCTTATATGGTGGGATCCTATTCCTCAGTTTGCACATGCAAAAATCATACCTTAGTAAGTTGGCCAAGGTCACACAGCAGTCCAACCAGAACTTAGGTCCACTGACATCAGTGACAGCTCTCTCAGTCACAAGAAGGTGTGACATACAGCAGGAGAATGGGAAAAAGAGGTTCCCACTGGCTGGGCAGCCCTTTCCATCCTCTGTGACATGGACTTGGAACTGGGGAAGACAAGGGGCACAGGAACAAGTGGCAAAGAAGCCCAAAGATTCTTAAAGGTCTCTATGCTAGGGGAGGGCATCACAGGAAGCATCCCTTAACCTTCTCAGACTTGCCAAGCAGCTCAGGAATTGGGAATACAAGCACAGAAGACTGGGCAACCCAAATTAAAGCCTTTAGATTCTTAAGGAACCTTGGAATGAAAAGGGGTCATTCCTAACCAAAGAAGCAGGTTCCCCTAATCTTTGTAGCCAAGCAGAAATCATTTAATTGCTTTTTTTCCCCTTCAAGTCTCAATTTCCTTGCCTGAAATGCTTATCAACTCCTCCATGAGGAGTTACAACATATGTGTCCCAAGCCCTCTGGCATGTCATAGGGACAGCAACCTCCTGTTTAAAGAGTACCGTGGTCACTTTAGGAGAAAATTTTTATCTCTGTACTAAATATCAAAATCCTTTTGGACTCTTTATATTTCTGATAAAATGCACCCATGATAGATTGGATTATTGTTCACTCACAGCTCTTTCTCCTCAAAAGAAATATACTTCCTTGATCTATTAAATCTGGGCTTGGCCATATGACTTAATTTGGCAAAAGGAATGTTATGGGCATGATGTGAATAGAGGCCTTAAATAAGCTTCAGTCGTTTGGTTTGGCACTTGAGCTCTAGCAGTCCACCATGAGAAAAGCATGCACCTACTAGCTGCTGCCCCTTCAGCCTGGTTCCCAGAAGGAAGACCTGTGAGTAGATTTGAGTCCAACCCACAGCAGATTAGCTGACCAGCAGCCTAACCCGGGGCCACCCAGCCGAACCCAGCCTCAATCAGTCAAACCAGTCTCCCTGCAGACCAGATAGCATTAGTGCTTTCTGTCTAAAGCCACTGAGTTTTGGGACAGTTTGTGATGCTGTGTTATTACTGCAGCAGTAGCTGACTAATGCATCATCATTTTATCTTAAGGAAAGGCTAAATAACAGGTACAAATACATGTATCTTGAATATCTCACACTCTGATTTTTCCCTTGAACTTGACTGACTGCGTGGGCATCCTGTCACCCAAAGCATGCTACTTTTCAATTACTTGAACAAAGATGCTGACAGGTGAAAATACAGACAACAGGTCTATATCTGGTAAACAAATGGCTTATTCTGACAGTAAAGTATTTCTACTAACATCTCTCCGTAACATGCAGATTGAAAGAAAAAAACTACTGTTCATAGAATTCACAAAATACTACCTTTCAGAATTAAAGAAAAGATACTGTGATGGTGAAATAATATCTTCAGAGCTGGACTCTCTCCCTCAGTACTTTTACTCAAATAAAATATATTTTACGTTACTGCTTTCAAGACCATTCTCCTCTCCTGCCCCATTTCTGGCAATCTCATAACCACTAAAATCTTTGAGGTTTCACAATTTAAAAGAAGAAATCTAAAAGAAATTTAAAAGAAATCTATAGCTTCTCAGTTTGAAAACTGTACCAAATATTATTTTTAACACATCACAATTGGCTGAGCACGGTGGCTCACACGTGTAATCCCAGCAATTTGGGAGGCCTAGGCAGAAGGATCACTTATGCCCAGGAGCTTGAGACCAGCCTGGGCAACACAGTGAGACTCCAGCTCTACAAAAAAATATGAAAATCAGCCAGGTGTGGTGGTGTGCACCTGTAGTCCCAGCTACTCAGGAGGCTGAGGTGGGAGGATCACTTGAGCTTGAGAGGCGGAGGTTACCGTGAGCCAAGATCGTGTGACTCTAGTCTGGGCAACAGAGCCAGACTCTGTCTCAAAACAAAACCAAACCTTATTTTTCACTCCCATTTCCAAATAGCAAACACTAAATAAATTACATTAGTCAAGTGAGTTACATTAGCCAAAAATTGTTATTTCAATACAGAACACAAAAAATAAATAGAGCTTTTAGAATTAAAAAACAAGCAAACTAGATTTAAAGAGAACTTGAGTGCCAATTAGGGCTTCTTGGATCCCTAGGGAGCTTTGAAGGTGGTAATGGGGCTTTGAGCTATTTGAATGTTACAAAAAAGTAGAATGGAAACTAACCATAATGAAGCCACACAACATTCCACATCATCCTTTGGGGCTGGAATTAGGTTCCCTCCATGTAGTGACATTGGCTGACACAGGGATACATATGCAGGTCCCAGCTCCCTCTCCTATCCCAAGCCCACCACTCTCCTCCTCAAACACACCAGATATGCCCATCTCAGGCCCTTGCAAGCCTCTGCCTGGAACATTCTTCCCCCAGACACCCCAATGACTCATTCACTCCCCTTCATCAAGCTTCACTGAACTTCATTCAGACCCCTTCTGAAACGATTCCCTCTCAAAGAGGGACCACCTTATCTCAAACAGGGCTTTCATCCTCTCTCCTGACTCACTGTATTTTTCTTCACAAGGTTATGACTGTCTGAAATTATCTCACGTATTGTGTTTTGTCTGCTTCTTCCATGAGCACGAGGCTTTAACTGTGTAGTTCACTACTATGTCCCAGCTCCTAGACAGTGCCTGCATAGTTGGCACTCGATAAACAGTTACTAAACATATAAATCAGGTGTGTGAGATGTTGCTCCATGACAAATTAAAAAACGAAGCATTTAATTACTTATTAAATCAGCCTGTTTTGTTAGACAAAATCTTTCAAGAAATAGAACCCACGGTAAGAAAGAAGGAAAATTAACAAAAGAGGCCCTTGGTTATAAAAAAAATTTTTTTTTAAGTTGGAAACCATTTTCTTACTCAACGACTGCTAAGTCAAATACGCCTGGACCAGCTGCTTAACTGTATCGGATCCCAGCGTGCCCTTTAAAAGAGGAAAGCCAAGGGCAATATAATCTATAAGACTAAAAATGGTTTCAAGTGACGTTGACAAAGATTGTTTAGGAGTAAAGTATCTTAAATATTCGCTGCAATAAGTAAACAATTCAACTATCACTATTCAAGCTTCTAAAAGAAGGCCCAGCCTGGGGTTTTCCCAAGAAGCTTTCAGCATTTAAACCTGCAACATTTCAAGGACTATTATTAAAGAGACACGCAGCCCCTTAAAGAGGAAGGCATAGCATTTTGTGAGTCCTATAGCCGCTATGTTCTTGAACTTCTTCATAAAAGACCTACAAATCCTTTCAAATGATTCATAACAAACCTTTACAAACCATACATATAAAATCATGTTTTTTCCATTGCTTAGTTGTTGCAACATGAAATAATTATGTTTTCTGTTTATATAGTTTAACAAACCTCTCCCAACTCTTGAAATGCCTTTTCTCCTAAATAGAAAATTATATTTAACAAACATGGAAGTATTTTTCTAATCACATGATCTAATGTCTCAAAAACTTAAATCTGAATAAACAATACTAAATTAAGCCTGGTATATTTTCAAACAGCAAGAATTTGTGTGTGGAATGTTTTAACAGCTCATGAATTCCTATGACCACTCAGTATCACTTACACAAATACAAAACAAAACTTTACCAGGGAAATAAAATTTCATCAAATATCTCCAAGTTAAAATGTTTAACAAAAAGCAGAAATGTATATGGTTATTTTGATTATTTTTCTCCCATTATATCATGGAAATATGAAGAGGAAAGGAGAATTTGAGGAGTGTGTGGCATGGGAGTATCACCATGGATGCAAAAAAAAAAAAAAAAAAAAAGGTAAATTCTATCAGTATTAACATGTGTGGGGGCTGCCTGGTCGCCAGGCCCTTCGCAGTCATGTTCCTATTTAATCCTCATAACAACACTGGGAGATAAGTACTATTCCCATCCTCATTGCACAGAAGCTGAGGGCTAGAGGAATTAACTAAGTTGGCCAAGGTCACATAGCCTGTGGGATTCCAGTGGCATGGATAACCACTTCACAGTAAAACCTCCGCCCCAGCCACCCACAAAAGACAAGGAAGGGAACTGACCAGACAGCTTTCTTGTCTTCAGAATTCGGCAGCTAATACACCGAATATAGGTGGTGTCTCACAAAACACTGAGTGAGGTATATGTATACTATCACCCCATTTTAGACAGGTTCTATAACTTGACAGGAGCAAAGCCAGGGTCCCAAGTGAGGCAAGTGAGCTCCAGGAACCTCACACTGAACCACGGCTTACAGCTGTTCTCTCAACTTTTCTCGTCCAAGCAGTTGCACTCACTCACGACTTTAAATCTTCATCTATGGAATCAGCCAGTTGGCCTACATCATCTGTAAGTTCCTTTCTGTTTTTAAACAATAGGATACTAAATTCAAAAAGGGTTTTGCTATGATAAAAATACTCTGGAGACAGTTTTTCAGTGGTCCGGCTTTTTTTCCCAAGGGAGAGAAAAGGTACTGATCACAATCTTAACACATTTTTAGGATTAAGGCTCATCACTTTAGAATTTGGTATAAAAGAAAAATTTTATATCACAAAGTTTCCATGTTAAAAGACAGTTAACTGCTTCATAAAGAACAATGGAAATTTTGACTAAAACCACTAGTTACCATTCTTTTCATTATACCTTCTATAGTTCAGATAGCTTCTTTGCAGGAAGCAGTGGTATGCAAGGTTTGCTCTGCACCCAGACGTTCATATGTGCTTCATTAAAGCACATGGCCTACCATCAATAGCTGTTATTAAACACAGTGATCGGGTGGAATAGAGCAGTTGTCTTGCACAATGTTTTTTTGTTTTGTTTTGTTTTGTTTTGTTTTGTTTTGTTTGAGACGGAATTTCGCTCGTTACCCAGGCTGGAGTGCAATGGCACTATCTCGGCTCACCGCAACCTCCGCCTCCTGGGTTCAAGCAATTCTCCTGCCTCAGCCTCCCAAGTAGCTGGGACTACAGGCACGCACCACCATGCCCAGCTAATTTTTGTATTTTTAGTAGAGATAGGGTTTCACCATATTGACCAGGATGGTCTTGACCTGTTGACCTCGTGATCCACCCGCCTCGGCCTTCCAAAGTGCTGGGATTATAGGTGTGAGCCACTGCGCCCAGCCTGCACAATGTTTTTAAACCCACCTGTATTAGTTGCCAGCATTTAAAGATGAGTTTCACATAAAAATCAATTCCCAGCTTCTCTCTGTCAAATAATAATAATAAATAAGAGCATCTGCCAACAAAGGGCCTGTACCCCAACATGGCAACACTGGGTATTGGCTGCCTTTTTAAGCAAAGCAGACTCTTTGGTTTGCCAAAGTCTCCACCACACCCCACTGCACTGAACTAGGTTACTTCCCTCATACACTGTGTGTGTCCCGAGGCATGTGAGTTTGAGATCCTTTCACCACCACAGGCTCCCCGGTTTGAGCATTTCTACTCTAACCACACAGCTGAGATAGTATCACAGCATCAAACTTGTTGTATATTAAAGGCCTGCCTCCAGTAAAACTAAAAACTACACCCACAGAACTGAAACCCAAAATGGACACGCCCCTTTAAAAGTCTGATGCCTTTTTGAAAAAACACAGTCCTCCCAGTGCTCATTATTTCATTAGCGTAACCCAATGAGCTCCCAACCTTGGCAACACATTAGAATCAACTCTGAAGGGCCAAGAACACAGAGGCCCTGACCCAGGTCATTCCAGGCCAACTGCATCAGAAGCTCTGGGGATGCAACCCGGGAAACATTTTCTTCCCCAGCTTCACCCAAGTGATTCTGAATGGCTACCCATGTGTTAAACTACTGGTGTAAACTCTGACATATATGGTGTGACTTATAAACCAATAAGGCTGATTTTCCACAAGCCACAGATGAGTATCATTCTCATTACAAGATATGTTAGATATATCACATTTAAGGTGCCATGATATTTCCAGGGATTGACAAAATACAATTCCTTTATTTTAACCCCTGAAGTGAAGTGCAGGTCTAACTTAACATTATACATTAATCTCTCGATTTTTCTGTCTGATGTTTGCATATTTTAACAGCAAATATTTTGGTGTGGGCCCCTGAAAGTGCTGAAGTGGAGCCAACATATAAAAGGGAGTTTCCAGTCTGGGCAGAATATTGAGACACATTAGTTTAAATCACACATCATCAACCATTTGGTTGAGTTGATGCCAAACTCCAGATGTCTAGCGTCAGAAAGGTCTTATTAAAAGATGTACTTGGCATCTCTCTAAAACCTAAACTATCTATAAGTTATACGATGGCTGTGAAACACCTGTGTGACACTTGCTATCAGTCCTGAAGATAAGTCATACTCCACAGTCCACCAGCCAGTCAGATTCTCAAGTAAACCGAGATGATCTCAATGAGGAAAAGAGAGGCCAAGAAAAAGTTAACTGGGAACTGTTGAGGCCATAGAGTTCCATAAGAAGTACCTAGCTCAGGTTTACAAAGAAACTTCAAAAACCCCATTTCCTTCATGTGATGTTTGATATCTGAGGAAGCCTGGGCATAATTCTTGCTTATTTATGCTTATTACCATGGTGTTCAATTTACTTAACAGAAAACTGTACAAGTGTGACTTTACAGATTCCCCTGCTTTTGCCATTACTTTCATAATTGTGCCATATATGGAAAATCAGACAGCTAAATTAGCATTGGAGAGGCTCTCACTAAACGAATTAGGTAAGAAAAAGGGTGCTTCAATTTTAAGCCCAGATGTGAGCCTGCAGAAGTGACTTAAGGTCTGGTGCTACAGTGACAGGACTTGACATGTGGCCTCTCTGTGGATGCCACCAGGGAAGTGTCCAGGAGTGTGGGCTCTACACACAGGCCATGAGCACGGAGGGTTTTCAGTGCTTAATTCACAATGTTTACAGTTGGGCCCATATGTAACCATTGCATTGGTACAAAAAAATAACGTTTAAAATAAAGTACATGAGCTGAGTACTGGGGCACATGAGGCAGGAGGATCGCTGGAGCCCAGAAGTTCAAGACCAGCCTGGGCAACATACCAAGACCCTGTATAATAATAATAAAGTATATGAACATAATTACATGATTTTAATTTTGGAAATCTGAAGTAAAAGAGAAGTTGATATGTGTGTGTGTGTGTGTGTGTGTGTGCGCGCGCGCGCACGCGTGTGTGTGTGTAGAGGGTTAGGTATTGTGTTTGTCAGAAGAACCTATCCCTAAATAATCATCAGTGAAGGAAAGAAAACCAGCTAGCATCTTCAGACAATTCAGTAATTACAACCATTTTAGAACGGCCAAATTATTGTTTTCATTGTTGTTACTGTGATGGGATGCTCATGGACCATCCTGTTCTACCTCAGTGTTTTCTTCAGAAGCCATGAAACATTCAGAAACATTTCTACCTCAACCAGACAACCGGCATCAAAATATTTCATCAACTGTCCATACTGCTCCCATCCACACTGCTCTTGGTGGAGTGGAAATCCAGCCTTTCTGTATTTATTTCTGCAAGACTTTTAGGTGCGGAAGAGCCTTCTATGAAAATGCTAATATCTTGTAAAAGATCACAACTTAGGCTGTAAAGAGCAAGCACTGAGTATATGGGTATACCTGGGAGCAAAGCCAGCCCTGGCTCCCCCGGGGAATTTTCCTGGCTGTTCTGTGCTCTGTGTCCTGGCTTCCTCCTGCATTGCATGGTACTAACGCTGCATACTACTTACTAAAGCCACTAGCCAGTTGGTACTGTGAAAGGAAAATCAATCTCAGGGCCCCCAAAATAATAAATAATAGTATTACTATTTCATGCAAATAAGACTGTAAGAGCTGCCCAAGTTTGAAAAGCCAAAGTTGGTGAGATCAGGATTCAAAATCCAGTTCTGGGAGCTGGATGTGCCACGTGAGCTATGTGATTTAAACTAATATGAAGCAATTTCTACACTAGGATGGCTAGGGATAACTTGATACAAAGATGACTGTGAACTGCATAAATACATCCCACTAACCCCAAACGAAATGTGGCCCCAATTCAACCTCCCTCTAGCTAGATCTCAATAGTCCATGCTTCTCCCCACCCAGGCGTCTGCCTCCTGTGTACCATATACCGCTGGCAATTTAAGAAGGAATATCAATTTCTTTTCTAAATCAGCTTTTAAAAAAGTCTTTTTCAGATTCCCTTAAGATAAACTATAGTGGACTAATTATATAACCGGTATTTGTGTGAATGCCACAAACATATAAATGCATAAATATGTAGCCCTCAGAAATACACACCTACAGAAATTCAGAAATTAATTTCAAAGATGTTTTTCACTGCCCAAAGTTACCTTGGCGATTTATTTTTTTTCACAGCCCAAGTACTTCTCAATTTTTATTTTCATACCATTTCTGAAAACATGTCTTGGGGAGGAAAATAGGAAGATGACAAGACCCTGAGTTTCTGGGGGAGGAAGCAGGGCACAGGAGGTGACCACACAGTTCAGTGCACACCCCCGCTGGTGCAGCTGTGGGCAGGGGCTGCAAGACAGAGAGGGAAAGATCCATTAAAATAATCACATTTATTGAGGTAAAAGAGGCTCTCTGTCCTGAAGGAAAATATTTCTGTTTTATACCAATATAAACAAACATTCTAGTCCATAATTCACTAGGTGCGGTGTTTGACTAATATGGTAGCATATTTAACTCCAAAATGGAAGGCAGTGCTTATAGGATGGGGGTAATGTCTTCTTCACATTACTGGAAGGGTCAATACAGTATTTAAAATACAATATAGTATTTTTTGCTATTCAAAAATTATTTAGCACTGTCTGTGGCACATAGTAATGATTCCCTAATTGGGAGTTCAAGGAATAGGCCCAAGTTTTGTGGGCCTGCAGTGTCAGACCTTTCTTACAAAAAAAAATTTAATGTTATAAAATGTTTATAAAAGTGGTTTATTAAGATTAAGAAATCACAACAAATCACACAATTTTATAAGCCGCAATACCAAAACATCCTAAAATCAGAATCCAGGAAGAGAACCCAGTATGTATATTAATTAACTTCCTGACACACTGCTATAAATACTTCTTTTGGGCTGTATACTGTGATGAATTCTCATATGACAATGATTTATATTAATATCATTTTCTACAGGGTAGAAAGAGGAATCACTCTCCCCTCAAGCATGGGTGATCAAAATTTATTCCTAATTACGGTAATTCAGAAAAGTTACTTTTAGCCTTATAGTTCTTTATTGGCAATGACATATACCTTTTCAGGATTGTTGTCAAATCTGTGATCACCTCTCTTAATTTTCTTTCACATAAGAGCCATAAAAATCCAGGACATTTCACATTTTCTCGCACAGTGACTAAACACTCTTTGTATCAATGATACTCATTAACAAGTTTGCTGTCAGTATTTTTGGTATCAGGCATATTAATGTCAAATGAACAGGAATCTTAAACACAGATTTCCCATTAAAAATGGTTCATGTGTAATAGAATATTTGTATTATTGAGTATATTCCTAACAGAAGAGAACGTTCATACTGACTACACTTAGATAAGAATTGAATCCTCCACACAGAATTTTACACACCTAACAAGTGAAAGAATTCTCCACAGGCCTGGGTCCATACAACTTAAACCATCCCACAGCAGATGTCATGGTACCCGTTAGCACTGCAGTGCTCTCTCTGACCCTCTCCTTTGTGTAAGGACCCCAGGTAAGCTGGCGCAGTGGGTGGTGATCCTATGAAGCAATTTCTACACTAGGATGGCTAGGGGTAACTTGACACAGAGATGACTGTGAACTGCATAAATACATCCCACTAAACCCAAACGAAATGTGGCCCCAAGTCAACTTCCCTCTAGCTAGATCTCAAAAGCATTCTCAAATCCAGTGTTACTGAACCCAATGAGAAATGTGACAGCAGGGAACTCAGAATGGGAAAGAAAAACATTTAAGTGATTGCTACTAAAATCTTCTCCCAATTTTACCATGATAGTAATAATTTTACCATTATTCTCCCAATAATCCCATGAAGGCCCTGCTTCAAACACTGCTAGGGCTCCTCCAGGGCCCTGGAAAGTGCTGGGTGAGCCCTGGCAATATATTCAAAAATGGCAAGGAATGTGTTAACACAGTTGAGGGGCCCTGGGGCTGGAGCTTCCTTAGCTTCACAATAAATCTGCCTCTGTGGTCCGTATTAGTATTTATCATTTATCTCAGTCTGTACATGTCTGGTCTCTCCAAATAAATTTCAAATCCTTACAGACAGAAAGTACTGTCTTAGGCACTAACATATAAGAAATACTCAAAAATGTGTGGTTGTCTTCACTATCTGTGGTGATCTTGAAAGGGACGAAGGGGCCGGGCGTGGTGGCTCACGCCTTTGGGAGACCGAGGCAGGTGGACTGCCTGAGCTCAGGAGTTCGAGACCAGCCAGGCAGCCTGGGAAACACGGTAAAGACCCGTACCTACTAAAATACAAAAAATTAGTTGGACGTGGTGGTGCACACCTGTAGTCCCACATACTTGGGAGGCTGAGGCAGGAGAATTGCTAGAACCCAGGAGGCAGAGGTTGCAGTGAGCCAAGATTGCGCCACTGCACTCCAGCCTGGGTGACAGAGCGAGACTCCGTCTCAAAAAAAAAAAAAAAAAGAAAGAGAGAGAGGGAAAGAATGTATAATACAAAAGTATATATACACACACATAAATACACACGTGGATACACGTACACACATATATGTGGTATGTGTATTAGACATATACATGTATTATTTATATATGTCTTAGATATCCTATATGACTTTGTGTCTAAACTATGTATTTATTTCTATGTATCAATTATATAGATAATACCAAAGAAATGGTGAGTTTTTCAGTGTTATTAACCTGGTATCCAGCCTGCGTCCCTTCAAGGAGGTCTATCTCAGGAAAAAATCACCATTGAAGTCTGGCAAACAATAAACAGTGCTTCCTTGGGAGGCCAGTGGGTGAGCCAGGCAAGGGACAATGGCCATCAGGGGACGATCAGTGCTTTCCGGTGCTGGACAGACTGTCTATCGTTAGTGACCCAAGAGTCCCTTTGACTCCTGGCAAAGTTAGGAGCAATTGGAAAGACTTTATCCTTAAAGAGGATATCCATTAAGCTGGTCCCTGCTTGCAGCTAGTCTTAAAAAAAAAAGTAGGTGAAAACTAATGCCACGTTCCAGTTCTTACAGCAAGGGAAAAATATAATTTTCTTTACACCAATTAAACATATTAAATGAAAAGCACTTTTTGAAAATACACACAAATTTCTGACATCTATGGTTTCCCATCTTCAGATTCTAAATAAAGGACACTTTTCAATTCAGTACTTTAGCCAGGTCAACATGCAATAAATCTAATACCTCATCATGAAACAAAATGTGTATCTACAATCCAGTAAGTATTTCTTCGTATGCAGGACATGTCTGCATTGTCAAGCTCTGAAGGCAGGGGTAAGAATGCAGTGGAGGAACACAAGGAAATGTGGGGTACGTATGATTCTTGCCCTAGAAACAACAACTAGAAAAGGAGGGTTTTTAAGGAATTCAGAAACATTGTCTCCTGTCTCTCAGATTCAGTCTACAACACCAAGCCTCTGGCTTCCAAACGGTCCCAGGGAAGCCCCTTTTCAAGTGTCACCAGCCTGCACCAGCCTTGAGGCATCCTCACTGTCATCTACGGAGAGAATTGGGTTTTCTCAAAACAGCTGTCAGTTTGTATTTCTAGAACTGTCAAGGTAGGACAAATCTTCAAAATATATGAACTATAAAGGAAACAATTTTCTGAAGAATATGGAGGTTTTTTTCAACCCAGTCAGTTGCAGGCTGCATGTACATGTCTGTATATTTCAGTCATATGTCAGAAAATGTGTATACTAAATGAAAACAATTAGAAGCTTGTGAAACTTATGAGACAGGATGTTGAACAGTGATGTTTTATAAAGGATGATCTGACTGTTTACAGGTGAAAAGGGGCTAATGGAGAAACCACTGAAGACAGAGTTTTAGAGACTGCTGTGAAGTTTCAGATGTAGGGTTCCCTTATCCTGCCTATGGGTGGGTGTGTGTGTATTTAAAACTTCTAGCACTACACCTGGGCGCTTCTCAGGAACCCTGGGAGTAACAGGGAGATCTTGCTGCCAAGCCACAGGGCACAGGCATAGAGCAGGGCAGGCAGCAACAGGCCTTTCATTCATTCATTTATTCATTCAGTCATTCCTTCTCCCCACAGGAAGTGTCCTCAAGGGAATACACCCACAGGGCCAATGCACAGTGCTTCTTTCTAGTCCTGGATTTTTTCAAATAAATTCAGGCCACAAGGAAAGGCCATGTTGGAAGCTGCTGGCTTTGACACCACTTTCCCAGTCCACTGTGGCAAACACCTCTGCCAGGGTCTGAAGTGCCTCTGGCCACACAAAAGAGAACGTGGCCAGAGGCTGCAACACCAGCGCTAGACTGTTGAGGAGTCTCCTATTTCCCGTTCTCAGTCCTTCCCTGGAAGAGCCTGATGATGTCACACAGTTGTAAAATGCCCAGAACAGCACCACGAATAGATGGATACAACCTATGTTAACCTCGAATGTAGACTTTCACAGTAAGATTACATATTTATTTAGCAAATACACAAATGGTAAGAAACTAGATGATGTAGACAACTTATTATTGTAGGTGAGTACTTCATATACATTATCTCAGTTAATCCCCATTAACCACTCTATGAGATGGATGCTACTACTATATTATTTTACAGAAGAGTATGGTTAATTTGTCCCTGGTCATACAGCTGACCAGTGACAGACACGTGTATTCAACCCCAAGCAGGCTGGGTTGGCTACGGCGCTGCTCGGATGACATTCATCTTGAGTTCAGTTACTTTCTAAAGGAGGACGCACAGACTAACCCTGTGAGAGGAGGAGATGGGAGGACTGTCTCGTTATTCACCTAATTGGCAACTGGCTCAGTTTTGTATACCTGACTGGAATTCAAATCTCAAATCATACACACCAGTCATTAAAGCTGGGGCAATTATAAACTGTATCTTAGTTTGTTCACCTAAAAGCGGGAGTAATAAGGGCCTATGACGTATTGTACAGCCTATCTCTTTCTATTTAGTATACTGTGGTGCTCCTTTGAGAAAATAATGCAAATATTTACTAACTCATCTTAGAAGCCAAATTCTATAGTTTTGATATTAAGTGTCCTGATTTTTCTTTAGGAACTTTGACCTTTATTAATCAGATGGTTTATAAATCTATCCTATGAAATGAAGCACTATAGATTTACTACCTGGGTTTTGGAGATGACAACACTAACAAGTAGGGACTCACAACAAGAAACCTGTTGATATTTGTGGTCAAGAATCAAGTCATAGCTAATGCAAGCCATTCTTGGTCAATGAGACTCTACCTTTTAACTGGGCCCTTGCAGGGAAATCTGTTGCAATGGCAAAGCTGAGGCTCCTAACATCTTAGGAAAGTTCTGGATGACCTGCTAATAATTGAATTCGGTCAGATTCCTGTGTTTCTATTCCAGAGATGCAGTTCTGTCCTGGGGCCTGGAATGTCCTCAGGGCTAACTCTGGAGGTTTTTGTCTCCCATATCAACCTCTCAGCAAGGCCCACCCTGATTAACCTATTTTAAATTTCAATACTTTCTCCTCCCAAAACACCAGACCCCGCTTTAGCTTTCCTCTTTTCTCTATCACCAACCACCTCCCAACACCCTGTATATCACATACTTCAATTGTTCATTGTCTGGCCCCCTCCCCTACAATGAACAACTCCCTAAAGACTGACATCTTCATTCTGTTAACCAAAAGATATAAAGTGCTCAGAACTTTGCCTGGCATAAAGCAGGAACTCAATATATATATATATTACTACATAAATAAATTCAAAATACAGAGGTACTTTTAAAAATTCACCAAATAATCAAATAAGCTAAGAATGATTCAACAGTTGTATTTCTGAGACAAAAGGCCAAACAATTTCATAGCACTGGGATGCAGGGTTGCAGCAGGCATTTTATGAGCCTGGGGCACGACCTTCAGCGCTAAATTTAGTGCTCCCGGTGTTTCTAAGATTCCTAGTCACCAGTTTAACTTCATCTATCTAGGATGTTCATACCAAAAGTGTTTCCACAAATTCAATTACCTACTCGAAATAAGAAGCAAACAAACCCAGGCCTGCTTTTCCCATCTCCACGCGAAAGAGCCAGACCTACGAATGAACTGATAGCAAAATTGATGGAGAAGCACTTCACAGTTGCAGGGCTATGGGATTTCTAGGCAATTTAAGTGGGGGTGAGGAGAGTTTTAGCTAGGATATTCAGTGTGTACACTGAGACAGGTATTCCAGGACCGAACCAGCAGTGAAATGCAAGAAAGAAGACAGGAACACTGGTACAGCATTCTTCTAGGAGGGAAGAGTTGAAAAAGAGGATAGTGAAAATCACACTTTCCTTGGTTTCAAAGCCCCAAATCTTTGTTCCTTAAGGGGAGAGGAAAATAGTTAAAAACAAAAGTTAAGTGTACACATATGAGATGACAGAGAGTTATTCTCAACTTAATGCATTTAATTAATCCAAACTATAAGGTCGGTTGCCTTGCCGAAGGCCAAACACACTCACCTCTGCACCCGGCACCTGACTCTGCACCCGGCACCTGACTGCACTCAGCACCTAGCTCTGCGCATGGCTCCCCTGGAAGGCTCTGGCTAATGCAACCCTGGCCAGCTCTTGCACCGGAAAACCCGCCCAACAACCCGCCAACCAATAGCGGCCCGCCCCATCCCAATCCCGCTCCCCCGGACCCAATCAGAGCACCCAGGTGTTGCTCATTCCTCCTAGCCATAACCCTCCCCTCCCCCGCCCCAGGAAATCAGCGCGACTTCTCTGGCCCCCTTTCCCCAACTACAGAACTTCACCCGGGAGCTGAATAAATTGGCGTTTAATTTTCTTATACTGGCCTCAGTTTCCTCATTTTAAACTCGGCAATAACCCTTACACAAACTAAACATAATACTTTTCTAATGAAAAATATAGGCCTTGAAAAATCTGCCAAGCAAGAAACACATCATGTTCCCATAAATGTTTGTTTTATCACTGTTTAAGGGGTTTTACTAGTGGCTAAGTGGTAATAACCCAGATAGGCCCCCAAAATGGAACACTGGCCTAAGCATATCTCTCTAACACTCATGGTTCCTAAATAACAAGATTGTTGAACAAATTAAAAGCAAAATAACACATCTCTTATTCTTTTCGTGAATCTTTTTAATGTAACCACTCACCAATAAACATGAAATCAGTAAATCAATCATTAAAAATAACTGTCTCCACATATTTATAGATTGAATCACAAATGATAAATACCACATAACAATAACTGTATAGAACTTTCCCTAAATCCTTTATGTTTTCACCCATGTCTCTTCATCAAAAGTGTATTTATATGACACTATCTACTGATAAAAATATCTACCAGGATATTTTTATTCTTCTTAACATCAATTCTTTCTTCTTTCTGCATATAGGGCTGCCTTTGATAGCAAAGGGTCTCTCCCCAGCAGAGGTATATAAGCCTCTTCATTCTCGGAATTACAAGTGTTTGTTCATTTTACCGTTTACTTTTCATAAAGTTTGCTGGTTCAAACTACTTTCAACTGTGCTAGCCCTGCCACACAGTTTGCCTAGGTCACTGCTATTGCATATTTTCACTATTAAAAGGATAACATTAGCTTTCTGGGAATGAAGTACCATTACTTCAAAGCTGAGTTTCAGAATATGTATCAAGCTCTTAGCCCTCTTAAAAAGTGTGCAAAATATTAAGACAATTTCTACACTTAAAACCTCATGATTCAGCAAGTTTTAAACCATCTCATACAAACTAAATCCTCAAGGATAACTGTCTGTAACACATTTTAATAAATATAATTTATACTGTCTTTTAACCAGTTTGTTAAATTATAGTTTATTCTGAAATAACTGTTAGCGAGAATGAATGGGATATGCAATGAAGTCAAGAGATATTAGGTATTTATATTACTTACATCATTCATATTAATGTATAGCATTATTTATATTTCTTATTTTCTACTTACATTGGGAGTAAGGGGAAGAACTTGAACTAATAACATTTCTACCAGAACTTCACAACACTGGTGTTTTCACTTTATTTTAAACTAGCCATCATGAAAAATCTGATTTAATACTTTGAAGCACTTTCAGTTATGACTATTCAATCATGTTA
Organism: Sapajus apella; assembly: GCF_009761245.1. Lineage (NCBI taxonomy): Eukaryota > Metazoa > Chordata > Mammalia > Primates > Cebidae > Sapajus > Sapajus apella. Next base: position 9,129,295 of record NW_022436959.1, on the reverse strand, counting down.
TGAATCAGCAAATTTGTTGCTCCATTAAACTGCTTTTAAGACTACCAAAACTTGCCTAGCTCTTCTGTCACACCTTTATCAGAAGAAATGGAAGAAGTTATTACAAGGACGCCTGAAACTTGAAAAGTTTCAAAACCTGAACAATTACTCATCAGAATTTTCTTCTGAAAGACATTTTGTAGACGTTTCCCATGATTATCTCCGATTCCGAATGGCTCATCAAATCACATTCTAAACAGGTATTCAACACTTACTGAGCACCCACTGTGTGCAGAGACAGCACTATACTAAGAAAAGGAGTATATGGTTCTGCCTCATTTTATTCGTGCATAAATACACAGCAGTCATGATTTATTCTCTCAACTCTGTAGAAACGTGAGCTGCATCCACATGGCTGAATCCATGGCATTCATTTGGACTTCCTGGGGCAATTTACAGGTTCTCTGGTTTAGACAGCTGGTTGGGACATCGCTCGGCCCCTTCACCTTCTAGCCCACGCAGGACAACTCGCGGGCGTTGGCCACACCTTCCGCAGGTGGCTGGATCGCCTGAACCAGATGCACCCGGCCCACCTCCCTTAGCAGGGGTTCCAGATAGAAGTGTGTAAATGTGTGCAAGGACTTCTGCAAATCAGAGGACTTGTTGGAAGGCCCAGGGGTCCCGGCGTGAATGGAAAGCAGCCGATCCGCCGGGCACCCACTCCCCGGCGTCCCCCGCGCCCCGGGCGCTGCGCAGGCCGCCGCTGATCCCAGGGCGCAGCCGGCGCACCTCGGGCCTAGCACTATTAGAAAAGCAAATCGCAGAGCCAGGGTGCATTTAAATGCCCGGCTGTGGGCCCTGGGGGTGGCTCTCCAGCGGACACCACCGCAGGGGCCTCCAGGGCGCGCCGACCCCGGGGCGCTGGGCGCGGCCCGCGGGCGCACCCAGGACCTCAGTCCGCAGCTCCTGGGCGTCCGCACCAGGCCAGGGCACGGGCGGGCACCCAGAGCCCCCGGTCCCGCGTCCCAGCCCCGCCCGGGCCGCTCGGCAGCCACCCGGGAAGAGGGCGAGCGCCACGGCCCCCGCCCCGCGGCCGCCGGCCTCGGCCCCCTCCCGACGCACCACACCTAGCAACCGGCGCTGACAGGACGCAGTGGCGGCGGCGGCGGCGGCGGCGGCGGCGGCGGGAGGAGGAAGCGGAATGGCTGCCGCGGTGGAGCCACCCCCGCCACCCCCCCCCTCCCCGCTCCACCTCCCCGAGGCAGCAGCCGCCGCCGAACCCTGACAGCTCGCGCCGGGGCGGAAGCGGCCGGCGGTGTGCAGCGCCGGCCCCCCGCAGTCCTCAGCGCCTCCAGTCGCTCGGACCACCCGGGCCAACAAACTCCGCGCCCCTGCCCAGCGCCCAGCGCCCGCCGCCCGCCGCGCCCTCCGCCCCGAGCCCCAGCGCTCGGCCCCGCCGCCGCAACCCCCCGCCGCCTCGCCGCGGCGCTCCCAGCTCCCACCACTTCACAGCCCGCGTGCACGCCCCGGAGTCCCCCAGCCGTCCGCCCGCCCGCCCGCCCGCCGCACCTCGAGGCGCCAGCCCCCTCCCCCACTCCAGCCCGCTCCCCGCCCCCCGGCACCTCGCGCCCCCGCATCCCGCCACCCCCCACCTCGGGGCTTGCACGCGCCCTCCCCGCCCTGCCGCCTCCCTCCCCGCCGGCCACCCCTGGCCATTCCGGGGCTCCCCGCCCGGGCAGGAGTTTCCGCGCGCCCGGCACCCCCGCCCACCCCCGGGCCATTTACCAATGTGGTTGTCCTCGATGTGCTCGATGAGGTCGGCCAGGGTGGGGAAGTGGAGTCCGCAGCCCCCAAATCGGCAGGTATTGGAGAAGAAGGAGGCGGCGGCGATGCCTGTCATGGTGCTACATCGAGAGCCCCCCTGGTGTCGGCTCTGTGAGCGCCGGGCGGGCGAGTGAGGGAGGGAGGCCGGGTGGGGTGAGGAGAGGAGGGGCTCGGGGAGGGGGAGAGAGGCGGGGTGAGGGGAGCGGCGAGGACGGGACGGAGGGAGAGGGGGCGAGAGAGATGGAAGGAGAGCGAGGAGCCACCGGGAGGCAGAGGGGAGGAGGCGGTGGCTGCGGCGGCGGCGTCGGGAGCGGCTGGGGGAGGGTGGGGGCGGGTGTGGGGGGGAGGCCGCCGCAGCTGGGAGGAGGGACCAGGGCGCGAGGCTACAGCTGTGCGGCCCCAACCTCCGCGCTAGGACCCAGGCCTCACCTGCGAGCCCTGCCACCAACTTTATCTCGCTAGGCCTGCCCTTTATGGCTTGCCATCCATGCCATCTGTCTGGATCCTCCTTGGTTATGTATATGACGTTCTTAATATATACACATCGATTAATTACACCTACCTCCCTGCGAGGAGAACTCGGGGAGTTACCCTGGCCCCTCTTGGGGACCTTTTTCTGTACTCAGCCACTTGTCTAGGTGTGACACATTCACAGGGGACCCAGGAAAGGTAATTGTGTGCACCTTCTTCTTTAAACTTTCTTTAAAAAAAAGTCTATATTCTCCGGAGGTTTGTACTAACTAATTGATTTTAATGAAGCTTCCCTCTAGGCCAGAAGAAAATCTTAGCTTTATTTAAATTTCAAAATAGAGTGCCTGGTTGTCAAGTGCATTTGCCTGTGTTTTACATATGTACCACGGTTTTTATACTCCCTGCTTCTTTGGGGAAAACGTAAACTGAAATAACTTCACCCCAAATCACAATCACAGCACCCCACTGTACCCACTCCACCATCTCTGGTCTGGTAATTAACCCATCTACATTTCAGCACAGCAGAAAAAGGATAGAAGGAGTAGAAATAAGGTCAAGGGACATAGTGACTCTTCATTTAAAAAGGAAGCGATTTCATCCTGTGAGCATCTTCATTTAAAAAGGAAGCGATTTCATCCTGTGAGCATCTTCATTTAAAAAGGAAGCAATTTCATCCTGTGAGCATTTAAACCACAATGTTGACCAGGTAAGCACATAAGTTGAATTTAGTAGCTTCCCTGAAAACCAGCATTTTGCTGAGAATCAATTACTTTCTTGTCCCCACCCCCTCCTCCAGTTGCAGTCATATTTCTGCTGTAAAGTGTGTGTTTTCCAGTAACACTTTTCCTGGTTCCTAAGAAATATTACACATTATCTGCAGTTTATGACCCAGCAGTACATTTTTTATTAATATTAATATATGCGTACTGAATTTAGCATTTTTCCGTATGGCAAATTTCACTAACCCTCTGATTCAGATACGTGGAGAAATAGTATTCCTCCCTCCATAAACTCTGCATCTCTATCTATGTTATTGCTGATAATGGGATTGTCTGCTTTTCGTGCAAGTGCTTAGAGTAAAGGCACATGTAGTGTGTCTGTTGTTACAGGAAGTTTTGTGATCTGATCATCACTGGTGGCATTTTCTCTTGCTCATCTCTTCTGCCTTGCAGCTTACAAGGTGACAAACTTTTGCTGAGATGAGATTCGGTTTGGGTGGGACTGGGGCAGCTGTGTCTTGAAGTTCAGTTTGGTGCCAAGAATGGTTTCGTGGGTCCAATTGAGGGTGGGGGCAGTGCCCTGGTGGGCCTGATAATGAGCCAGGGACCCAGTTGGCAGGAGACTGGGGCCAAGGCCAGACAAGGGTCTAAAGAGCAGGAGTTAGAATTCTAGATCTTGAATTAGAATTTTGGCAGCTGTGCAGTACATTCAGCTGCCCAATCTGGGAAGGCCTTCAACTGAGAGCAGGCAGGATATCTGGCAGACACACACCACACCGAATGACATGGAAATGCAATACAAAAACTTCAGCCAAAAATGGTGCCAAAACAGCCACCCTTAGAGATGAGTATTAGGCACCCCCACTGTGCAGCATCTGGGGAGCCCCAAAAGCTTTGAAGAAGTAGCAACTCTGTCTTCTGGAGGGAAAATTGTCTATGGGGAATTATTAACTCCCAAAAGAGTGTGAGGTGATGGTTCAGGCAAGAGAGCTCAGAGATGGAGAGTGCCAGAAATATGCAGGTGAAAGATGAAGGAAGTAGTGCATGGCTCTCCACTACCTCCTGTCAGTTTCAGTATTCCTAAAATAAAACCTTGCTAGGCCAAACTGAAAAATTAGATTTTTTTAAAAAAATGAAATGAGCCAAAATGACTTCCAAAATGAATCAAGATTTTGATTTTTAAGACAAAATTATTTTCTCTACCTTGGATAATTATTAATATTTTATAAGGAATCAGTTTATTTTGCCTGAAAATAATCTACCCTACTACTTCATATGACTGAAGCTTTGTTTATGTGACATTCTGCTCATGCTACTTTTTAAAAATATGTACACTCTAGGCATTTCTGTTCTTTAAGTAAAATACATGATTATGATATTTTAGATCTGGAAGATACTCTGGCTGTCAGAACCATTGGTTTTGGAGATGTGGTAAACTGGGGCCAGGGACATCAAGCAAGTTCTCCTGGGTGCACACAGTTTTTTTCTCTGTATTCATGGTGCATTTAAAAGGCATTGAAGACAATAGAAGGACAAAGATATAGTAACTACATACAAGCTTTTTTAAAAATTTCTTTATAATAGCATGCTTACCTTTCTATACTTACATTTTTAAGATGTTTGTTTCAATATCTCTTTAAAGTCAACATCTAAGCTACAACAATACATAAAACACACAATTCAACTTACTACATCTGAGAGAGAAGGTGGTGACTGATGTACCTCTGTACTTGTAAAAAACGTTTACTTGTCTGATTTGGAAAATGAAAATATTTGAAAGAAGAGGGGATAGTGAGGAAACTGAGAAGTCAGAACAATATGACAGTGGCTGTAGACGAGAAGCATTTTCTGGGTTCAAGTGCCTGTTCTTGAAAACCATCTGCGTCTCCCCAGAGCCCAGTGCCTCCCAATGTGTAGGCACAAAGTATGGATGTGCAGTGGCCCCATCGTATGGTACTTAGTATTAAAAATGGTTTGAGATCCCATAGCAGTCTCCCCAAATCCAGCATGTCCAGTACCCCTGAAGATAGGACAGCTGCTGGAAGGTGTGAGTCTGCTGGTTTAATGGAGCCAGCTGAAGACACTGAAAAATCCTGCTTCACACAGCTGTCTATCCTCCACATACAGAAATTGGTTTATTTTGGCATACACTGATAATCAAAACCGAGCACTTCCTGTGTCCTGTGTGGACATCTGTTCACGATGCAAGAGGATCTATATGAACATTAGATTCTGTCTTGGATCTAACTCTATACTGCCTTCAACTCTAGCTTTCTCTGGCTTTTTAGATTGTTTTCCAGTTCCTTCTTGAGGTGATTTTTAGGTTTACTAGATGTTTTTTCTGTTGTCACCACTGTGTCCAGTGAGCAGATCACGAACCTTGGTCTTCAGCTCATGCAAATCTGTGGCCACTTACAATGTCTGATGTTCCCCAGCTCTTGAATACTGAGGCTGCCACTTCCACCAACAGTGACCTTGGCCAAATGGGATGCTTTCTTTAGGCCTCATCTTCTTCTAAGGAGGATGATGTATATTCCAGATTTTCTTGTTTAATATTTATGCAAGCAAGTTCTTTGTATTGATTTTATTCCAGCTCAGAAATGAATCAGCTTTATCTGATCTCTGGTGATTAATTCTAATTTTGTCCCCCAGTCTCATTTTGCCTAGGATTAAGAGCTGGCCTTAGAATAAGTAATGGGGGAATTCTTGTTAGTTGCCACCAGTGACCACTCTTCATGAGTGTTAACCCCTAGCTCTCCACCTAGCTACTTCTGCCTACTGACTGTATACATAGTTATTGTATTTATTTCTAGTTCCTTGCAGGACTTTTCCAGAACTAAAGTAGGAAAACACCCATCCAATCTCCGCAGTTCTAATTGCGCATTCTAGGTCCATTCCCCTACATTATATGCCGCACTGCTACCCAAATGATAACCCCAAGCCTAAATCTGATGGGAGCCACTGCTGCTCAGGCCAGCCCAACCTGAGATTTAGAATAATGTTAACAAAAGCAGCTAAGAAATCAATATTTCATTTTTTCCTTTAACCTATGTTGATTTCACATCTACGCAAGGCTCCTGTTACACAACTCCAGAGGGCTCTGTTTATAAAGGCAACTGCGTGAACAAGGACCCTGGGATCTGTGCAGCCTTGCAGTCCTGTTCCACCATGCAAGATATGAGGGATACAATTTGAGTAAGACAAGCACAGTCTCTCCTCACATGAGAGAGCACTAGGTGCTTTGCAAAGTCCTTTTCGATCTCTTCTAAGGGCCTGCTAGGGGTGGCATGGTAGGACTCCGTGTACTACCCCTCAGCTGCTCTAGTATCTACTATTTCCGTCCTTTCCAGCTTTGGCTCACTCAGATGATATCTTCGGTTGCTGTTAACTGTAATGGAGCCACTAAGGCACTAATGCTTGTAAAAGACTGCACAGGCTTTTTTGCCCAAAGATGTGTTTTTAGGTGTTACTAATTCTCACTCAGCAATGCACAGTCTCGAGGATTTGTATAACTTCAAAGGCTACTAGCACCTTTTTTTGCTGTAGCTTTTTGAGGTCTTACCAGCTCACACCATTGCAATCCGTTTCCTCTAGGACTCAGACCTAAGTATCAGGGCTAGAAGATAAAGTTGGGAATACTGCTCTATGATCTCATCTCCCCTGCTAGAATGTCTTAGCAGTAATTTCACTACCAGAATAAGCTTCCTGCTCTTCAGTGACCATAATTGATCCCTGCAGAAGCCTCCCAGCCTTACCTCCTACAGTTCCCCAAACCGTTCTAGTTTTCTTTCTTCTTCTTCTTTTTTTTTTTTTGAGATAAGATCTCACTCTGTCGCCCAGGCTGGAGTACAGTGGCACGATTATGGCTTATGGCAGCCTTGACCTCTTGGAGTAAAGTGATCCTCCCACTTTAGCCTCCTGAGTAGCTGGGATTACAGGCTCATTTTCTGTATTTTTTGTAGAGATGGGGTTTCGTCATTTGCCCAGGCTGGTCTCGAACTCCTGGGCTCAAGTGATCCACTCACCTCGGCCTCCCAAAGTGCTGGGATTACAGGTGTGAGCCCCTGTATGCTGCCATTTTAGTTTTCAAAATGCAGTCACTTGTTCGCACAAAGTCCATCTTGCCTTTCTTTGCAAATGTTGTGTAGCCTGCCTGAAACATTCTTTTTCCCTCTTTCCCCAAATACACTGCAGCATCTCAGCATGTCATCTCCTCCAGGAAGCCTTCCCTATAACCTCCTCCTCTTCCTTCCCTGCTGAGCTGGATGCCTATCATCTGTGTTCTAGCAAATTTCTTCTGCATCAGATTCTGACTACTGGCTTCCTGGTCTCCCATCTCGCAAACCTTTTGATCTAGAATCCCATCAACAAGAAAACTTGAACCTTGATCTCATATTCATATTTATTTATAAATTATATACAGGTGTTACTTTTCAAATATAGTATGTATATTATAGGCTGGACATAGTGACTCACACCTGTAATCCCAACACTTTGGGAGGCTGAGGTGGGAGGACATTTGAAGCTAAGGGTTTGAGACCAGCCTGGCCAATATAACAAGACCCTATGTCTGCAGTAAATTTAAAAATTAGCTGGATGTGGTGGTACACACCTGTAGTCCTGGCTGTTCAAGAGGCTGAGGCAGGGGGGAATAACTTGAGCCCAAGAGTTCAAGGTTACACTGAGCTATGGTCACATCACTGCACTCCAGCCTGGGCTACACAGTGAGATTCTATCTCTATTATCTCTAAAACAAACTGAAACCAAAACCAAATGTAGTATGTATATTATGAAGCAAATCAAACTCTTTTTTTTAAACGTAGGAATAAAAGGCCTAGTATCTTCATACCATACTGCAGAGTATTGCCTGGCCCACATCCTGGAGTGAATGCATTCCTCCTTGGAAGCCTCTGCACTTGATGGGAACCTCCTTGAGAAAAGAAACTATCTTTCATTGTGCCTGCACTGCTCAATAAAAGTTATATGGGAGTATAGCTCAGCACTCTGATAAGGCAGTATGCTAACATTTCAGTTTTCAATGTTAAAGCAATTTCTAACTATTTGTTGCTGTTTTCTTATTTGTAGCATCAAGGCAAGATAGTCTTCAGTCTCTTAGCTTGGATAGATTACAAGTCATTCCTTCCCACGATGGTGAACCCACCCTTGGCAAGACCTCTTTCTAAGGTCTAGCACAGTGACTGTGCTGGGCCCATAACAGGCACTTACAAAATGTTTGTCTCATTTATTTCAATGGTGCTCGTTTCCTAGTCTCCTGACGCAAAGCCATTCAACTCAACAGAGATAGGCAGGGAGCCATTCAGCCATGACATGAGATTTGACACTAGCTCTCCTTTTGTAGACTGACTAGGATACCTTTCCCTTTCACGGATGTTCAAATTCATTATGATGATTATTTAAATAACTATTACCACATTCACTGAGTGCCTACTATTGGACTTGATGCCTTAACACAGAGCAGCTATTAAATCCCATGAGGTAGACAAATGCTATTATGCCCAAGCTGTGGATGAGAAAAAATAGGACCCTGGGAAATAAGGTCACTTGCTAAGGTCCTTAAAGCTAGTAAGTGCTGGACCTAGGATTTGCACTCAGTTCTGACTCCAGAGTCCTGGCACCTAACATTCTATGCATACTTGAATTTGTAGATTATAGAACATTTTTGTTCTCTCCCCTTGAATCTAGGGGCAAGCCCATGCTCACATAAATCACAGACACTGAGCTAGACGGGCAGAAGCATCCTACTTTGCCAAATGCACTTAGATGAGGATACTGAAGATCAGGATGGGGAATGGATGATGGAGATGTCATGGGGCCTCCAGCAGGAACCAAAGCTCTTGGCTTGTCTTTTCCCCTCTCCTTCTCTATTGGGAGATCCTCTCATTGCTGTTACCAAGCTTGTTTCTGGTCTTCAATACCTTATTTGAAAACGAAACTTTATAGAGATGTCAGACTTTTTAGCCGGGCGCGGTGGCTCACACCTGTAATCCTAGCACTTTGGGAGGCTGAGGCGGGTGGATCACCTGAGGTCGGGAGTTCAAGACCAGCCTGGCCATCATGGTGAAACCCCATCTTTAAAAAAAAAAGAAAGAAAGAAAAAAAAAGATGTCAGACTTTTTACCCTTTTGTTGCCCTTCACCCTGTTCCTGATAATCTCCACTCTCTGCCTTCCTGCTGGTGATTTTGGGGTGGAGCAGGGAACACAGGTATTACCTGCCATGAGGAAAGGTGTCCCTTTTGCTTTCATCATGCTCTTGGTCTTTGTCTCCTGTTTTGTAAGGACTTAACTGGTGTTGCCTTTCAGCCAATTGTTTGGCATAATGATATTTTCTGTTGCAATTTTAGTTCCCAGAGTCACAGAACAAACAGTCCCACTAAACGTCATCTCAAAGGGCTCTGCAGCTCAATCCCTTCTTTCCCAGATCTGGGCCAATGTGGAGGCTACTTTTGCCTTTCAGGAAATGGAACCAGATTCCAGTCATTTTTCTAGGAAATGACTTTCCCTGGGTTTTATAACTTAATTTACCTTTCTGTAATTTTCATCCCATTATGTGTTTGCCAAGATAAATGATTCTTTCTTCCTTGTATTGCCATATATATATATACACACACACATATATATATATATAATGACTTTTCTTATTTCAAGGCCTCAAACTCAGAAGCCTTAGGATCAGACAGGGGATGCAATGAGACAAGAGGTGTGTGAATGCACCTTTGTATTGTGTGAATGATGAGACAATGGAGACCCGGAGAGAACTGTTCTCTTAAAACACTGGAAAGCAAACACATTCCACCTGCAGCCCACAGTTGGCCCATGAAGCTTCTAGTTTGCAACGTCTATTTTTCCTTCCATGCCACAGTGCAAAAATTAGATTTATTGCCACAACAGCCCAAGAATATCCATATTAATTATTTCTCATCACTGTGAGATTAGATGTAATCTAATTCTTGTTGGAAATAATTCAAGGAGGATTCTTTGTACCTTAAACAGATCTTGAAGATAATATCTGAGCTGCCCAGGTAAATGGTCATATCAGAGGAAATAAATAGTTGATAAGGACTGTCTTCCTGGTTGTAACATTTCTTGGTTCTCAACGTCTTTCCATATTCCCCAGTGCAGATCAAAGTCATAAGAAAATTTTCAACGAGCTCAGTGTCCAAGTACTCTAAATTTATCTAAAGCATGTGCTGTAAAAGATAATTTTTTATATAGCATCTGACCAGTTTTCTTTTTTTTTTTTTTTGAGATGGAGTCTCGCTCTGTCACCAGGTTGGAGTGCAGTGGTATGATATTGGCTCACTGCAACCTCCACCTCGCAGGTTCCAGCGATTCTCCTGCCACAGGCTCCCAAGTAGCTGGGACTACAGGTGCGCACCACCACACCCAGCTAATTTTCATATTTTTAGTAGAGACAGGTTTCACAATATTGGCCAAGATGGTCTCAATCTCTTGACCTCATGATCCACATGCCTTGGCCTCCCTAAGTGCTGGAATTACAGGCGTGAGCCACCATGCCCGGCTGCACCTGACCAGTCTTAATCTATAAAATCATTAACAAAACCCTTCAGTTGGTAGGTTTGGGCTGCCCAGTCTTTGAGTATCCCCTCTCTAGTGTCTGCATCTCAAAGTCACATTGCTTGCAAGGTATTCTCTTTAAAAATGTGTATAGTAATCAAACATTTTAGATTACAGTCTTCAGGGTTAGAGCCAACTCATGATTCCAGTTTCTTTCTCTGTCTTTCACCATTCCCATTCTCACTTTCCCCTTCCCCAATCCAGTGTTCCTCCCCTGCTGCCTTTCCCTGCCTGTCCCCAACCCCCTGAAAATGTGATGCCTTTTCAGGATTGATTCTTATAGTCCAAAAGACTGATCAGAGGAAAGGTCTTCACAAAAGTTCAGCATTGAAAAGACCTAGATCCTAATGCCAACTCTTTTTTTTTCACTTATAGATCATTAACCTTGGGGAAGTCACTCACTCTCTCTGAGACTTCCTTACCTACAAACTGGATCTAGCAGTACAGATTCTACTCAGCTTCCGGGAATGAAAAGAAATGCTGCATGTGAATACATTGGAAACTTAAAATGCTAATCAAAGGTGGGTTATGATTGTTATATCTGAATCCAGTGCTACAAATCCTATGGCATGTGGTCATCTAACCAAATTTTCTTAGATTATTTGGAGAAGGGGTTGGGTGTTACAGTCCAATACAACAATGAGGTAGAACTTTAAGTTATAGGGAGAAAACTTTAAATTGCCAACCACTGCTATTTCAGAGACATCATGAGGATGTGAAATCACTTTGGAGCATACCTGCTTTATTTTGAGATGAGTCATTTGAATGGATCCTTTTTAGTGTTGTAGACATAGTAAGATACTTATTATTCTGGGGGGAGTGCAACAGGTATTATTTTAGTTTGTGCTTGGTTTGCTTGACTAGGGCTTGCAGCTTCAACTGGGATCTTGCTGCTAAAATTATTGGTTTGGAAAGTGGGCATATGGCCAGAAAGTCCCATCAGAATTAAGTTCAGTGCTTTTATCCAGTGGTTATCTAGATTTCTATCCAGATAAGCCTCTGCCTGCTCTCTTCTCATCATTTGAGAAGGAAGCACGTAGCCCAGTTGATGCTGGAAAACATCTTAAGACAAGGAGGGACTTCTGCTTGAGGACAAAGCCAACTTAGCAGAATGTGGAATTAAGAGATCTCTGAGAAACTGAACTGGAATTCTGATATAACTGTGCCTGAAGCCCACATTGGTCTTTGCTGTTACATGATCCAGTGCTTCATCTTTATTGTATAAACCAGTTTGTGTTGGGCTTTAGTACTAGATAGTGATGGTGAAGTCATCATCCTAAGTGGTATAGAGTTCGAAGGTTTCTGGACAAGGGGTGGGAAAGTTTACATAGTGTTCAGGGAGCTTACTGAGAGGAAGCTTCCCATCTCCTAATCTTTCTTGCTGAGGTTCACAGCAGTGAACGTGCCTGTGATAGGCTAAGGTTAGACCGCCTTTGACCAGCTGATAGACGGAACGCTGCAGGAGGGAGGCCTGAGCTATCACAGAGGAAGGGAGGCTGAACTGGGTCCTAGCATTAGGATGGGGCTGTGGATGAAGCTGTGTCACTAAGTTGATGGCCACGAGTGTAATCTGCAAATATGCCTATGTTCAGTTTTCATAGATTCTGCCAAACCATTTTCCAGAGTCAGCTTAGCAATTTACATACTCGCCATCAGTGGTTCAGAGTTCCCAGAGACTTTTACTTTTACGTTGTCTACAGGCTAAATACATTTCAGTTCTTTTAATTAAGATTTTTTTTTAATGCAAGCATAACGCAAGTGCCTGAGTACCTGCTGGCTCTAACCCATTCTCCGTGAAATAGGAGTATCTCAGCATCTCCATCAAACAAAATTTTCCTTCCTGATATGGCAGTCATGTGGGGAGAGGGAAGGGTAAGGAGTGTGTGGTGTGTGTGGGGGGCAGATGGTGAAGGCATGGGTAATGGTAAGGAAGGTTATTTTCTGCACAAGTAGCAGCCAGTCAAAAACATTTATTACACTTAGGTTGATTCCGTATCTCGGGTATTGCAAATAGTGCTGCAATAAACGTGAGTACACCTATCTCTTTGACATACTGATTTCATTTCCTTTGAATATATATCCAGTAGTGAGATTGCTAGATCATACGGTAGTTGTATTTTGAATTTTTTGAGGAACCTCCATACTATTTTCCATAATGGCTGTACTAATTTGCATTTCCATCAACAGTGTATAAGAGCTCCCCTTCACCTGTTTGCCAGCATTTGTTATTTTTTCTTTTTGCTAATAGCCATTCTAATTGTGGTAAAGTTATATCTCACTGTGGTCTGATTTGCATTTTCCCAATGATTACTGATGTTGAGCATTTTTCATAAATATCATCAAGGAATGAAGGAGTAAAGAAAATATGTTATTTTCACTGCTATAGTCTGAGGAAAGAAAGAAAGAGACAGAAAGAGCAGAGAGAGAGAGAGAGTGTGTGTTATTTATAAACAATGGAATACTATTCAACTATAAGGCAGGAATGAAATCTTGTCATTTGCAGCAACATGGATGAACCCAGAAGACATTATGCTAAGTGAAATAAGCCAGGCACAGAAAGACAAGTATTTCATGACCTCACTCAGGTGCAACTTAAAGAAGTTGAGCTCACAGATGCAGAGGCTGGGGAGGAGAAAGGGGAGGTGAGATGGGGAGAGATTGGTCAGTGGGTACAAAGTTATAGTGAGAGAGGAGGAATAAGTTCTGGCATTCTATTACACAGTGGTTCTGGCTAACAATATTATATTGTATATCACAACAAAACTATAGGAAAGGATTTTGAATGTTCTCACTACAAAGAAAGGATAAATCCATGAGGTGATGGATACGCTAAATACCTTGATTTGATTTTTACACAATATTTACATGTATCAAAATATCACACTGTACCCCATCGATGTGTACAATCATGTGTCAGTTAAAAACAAAACAACTTTTCATATGTTAAATTATTCAACATATGTTGATGAAACAAGTGATAAGGTTTAGTATTTCCACTACTGCTGGTTAATTTTTTTTTAATTTTTGCTTAAAATAATTCCTCAGTTATCCAAAAAATTCATCTTATTGGACTTAGGTAACTAGTGACACAAGCTTGTTAAGCATGAAAGATATACTTGAAGATGGCGGAGAGAGTCGATATAAACTCAATTGACTTAATATTTTCATTTAAATATATATATATCTCCTAAAAAAGCAAAACATGCAAACTGACAAAACTATGCATGCTCACTCAAATAGTACCTAACATATTCCTATGTTGCCTTTCGTGGGTTCCATTTTTGGAGCAGGGGGTGGTAAGTAGCCTCATGAACTAGATTCCATGTTTCCAGTGGCAATGTCTTTCACTGTCTATTGGGTAGGCTTGTCATAAATGCTAGATTCATGGGATTATTATCAGTCAGTATTACCTGCCAGCCTTTGGGAACTAATGAACAGAGCTCAGGAGTTTCTGAATTTTTCTATGAACTTGTTCCGGCCATGTTACAGTTGGCAGTTTCAGCAATTCACATTTTCGTCCATTCAGAGACATCTTGTAGCAGAGACTTCTAGGTACCTAGCCAATATATATTTCCACCTTGCTCCTTAGTAACAGGGTGAGAATTAAAAACATACTGACCCAACTGCTGGGCATTGTTTTCACGTGGCCCATCTTCCCTTCTGTTTCTAAGAGCACAGTGAGACAGCCAGAGTGACAGTAACTATCTTATGAATGTGAGAATGTGGACCACACTAGGATGGTGAACTGGAACTGCCCTATCAGCCCTGCACTGCCTATTTCTGGAATTCTCATTCTGTGAGAGAATAATAAATTCCTATTGATTTAAACCACTGCTTCTCAGGTTTCTATTACTCATAGTTGAATGAAATTCTGGTATTCTAAATATTCATTCAATGTAATCCCCCATTTGATTTGTTCAGCATTTTACAATTGACTTGGAACAGAAGCCTGTACAACAGAAATGTATACAACTCACTGAGGCTCCCTGACCTGGGTCATGAAAGACTAAGCTTTAAAGCCTCTGCCAAGCCAAATTGTCCACTGTGGAACCAGGGGCTGGGTGGCAGGGCAGGTCCTTCTACTCCAAGGTAGCATCTGGAAGTCCACAGGGTAGAATCAAAAGTTGAGGACTAAAGGTCATCATAGCAGAGCTCCCTGCCTGTTGTCGTAGCAGGAAGGAGAGATCCATGACAATGTGTTGCAATAAATGTGAAACTTCCTCCTGCTTTTGCACTAGAGATTTGCAGGCCTGCCTGTTGAGTTAATCAAGCCCCCAAATCTCAGTGTTGAGATCTTTTGGAAGCTGTAAAGGATTCTGTCATCAGCCCGTAGGCACTTTCTCACTCACCTGCCTTTTTCTACCTGGCCTCTACCTAGGGATGATTTTCCACCCCTTTTCCGCCACTTCAACACCATCACCAGTGAAAAGGTCACTGCGGTTGTGAAAGGAACAGCAAAAATGCTCACTGTGGCAGATGTCACTCCCACTCCATTATTTCCCCCTTTTCAAAATTTTGTTTCCCCAAATAATTATTTTATTGTCTTTTATTATTTTATTTTATTGAGATGGAGTCCCACTCTGTGGCCTAGGCTAGAATGCAGTGCTGCAATCTCAGCTCACCATAGCCTCTACCTCCTTGGTTCAAGTCATTCTTGTGCCTCAGCCTCCTGAGGAGCTGGGATTATAGGAGCGTGCCACCATGCTTGGCTGATTTTTGTATTTTTAGTAGAGATGTGGTTTCATCATGTTGGCCAGGCTGGTCTTAAACTCCTGACCTCAGGTGATCCACCCACCTCGACCTCCCAAAGTGCTGGGAATATAAGCATGAGCCACCATACTCGACCACATCATTTTATTAGTAAAAAAAGTGTTTACCAAAAAGAAAATGTAGGAACTAAAATAGGTCAACTGCATACTGAAACATTTTCTGAGTACAGCTTCCCGAAAGCAATTTATAGATACAGAAAACTGAAGCAAGCTGAAGATTAAAGCAGGGGGGAAAAAAACAAAAAAAGAAAGAAGAAATGAGTTTAAACTCAAGCAGGTCTGATCTACCTGCTTGGTAAGTGAATGAGACCACTTCCAAAATCAAGAACCTTTTTTTTTTGCTCTGCCAGTTATTAAATTAATAATCTGAACTATATCCCTTAATACCAGAGTCATTTTAGTAATGGTGTAGCTTATAAACTTTTCACTCTCCTGTGGTTTCTTAAGCGGAGCTGGAGCCAACTTTTCAAACTACATTTAACTCAACGTGCTGTTTTAGTGCATTATAGACTTCAATGGGTACTAGAGCAGGTGTTTCCCCAGACCACCATGCTAGGTGTATGGTCAAAGCGCTAATGAGGACTGAAGTTCATATTCTGTGTCCTGACTCCTGCAATCTCCTCCTTCTCTTTCTTTTTTTTCTTTTTTGAGACAGGGTCTTGCTTTGTCACCCAGTCTGGAGTGAAGTGGTGATCATGGCTCACTGCAACTTCGACCTCCTTGAATGAAGTGATCTCCCACCTCAGCCACCTGAGTAGCTGGGACTACAGGCACAAGCCACCATACCCAGCTAATTTTTTGTAAACATGGGGTCTCGCTGTGTTGCTCAGGCTGAATCTCTTCCTTCTGGTCCAAACAAGACAGGGAATTTCTGGATGCCCTATAATGGCTTCCATTCCTGCAAGTGTCAATGTCTGTCCCTGGCAGCCCCACCTGAAGAATCCTGGGGTTCTCACACGTGTTATCATAATGCCACTCTGCTCGGAGCCCTGCTCCAGAGCCACACTAAGCCCACTGAGGCCTCGTCCATCCTGGGAACGTGAGTGAAGAGTCCCAGCAGCACAGGGCACATCAGGCTGCCCCTAGATCAGTCATCTCCAAATGTGTTCAAGGCGCCCCCTTTTTCTGGCTTCCACCAGCCACCCAGGCGCTGTCACTGGAGCAGGCCTAGTGGCATTTATCTGGATCCCTCTGATGGGGACCTGAGCCCCACAAGTAGGTCACAAAAGCATAGATACTTAACACTTGAATCACTTAATCCTTCTAAGCCTCATTTTATTTAACTGCGTGATGGGGATAAATAATGGTACTTTGACATTGCACTCATTATCACCATAGCCACAACTACCATTTTTTTCCCATTTACTACAAGATGTGTATGGCTTAATGGTTAAACATACAACCTGTAATGCCAAATTGCCAAGGGTCAAGCCATGCTTCTGCTACTGAATTCCTAGATAACCATGGCAAGCTGTTTGAGGGCTCCCTGCCTCAGTTTCTCCATTTGTAAAATGGGGAAAAGAAGCAGCCTACGTTATGGGGTCATCATGGAGGGTAAAGGAGCTAATGGTATTAAAACACGTGGAGAAGCCCACAGCAAGTGAGATAGTGAACGCCAAGCGCCTGCAAACCCTAAGAAGACAGCAAGTTCCAGAATGCTTGCCAAGCACAGGAAGCTTCCTTTACCCTCCCACAGAGGTGGGTACCATTTATTCCCATCTCACAGATAAACAAACTGAGGTTTAGCAGTGATTCAAATGTTAAGCAGCTGTGCTTTTGAAGACCTGGGGGTTTCTCTCCTTTTCTCCTTTGCTTTGAGAAGCCCTAGATCTCATGGGTTGGGGGTCAACATCCCTACTTCCCAAATTGATACTGGGTTTCACAAGTTATTTCCCTATGCCTCAAACCTCTACTGAAAATACATTCCTTCACCTTTTCCCAGTGCTAACTCCTATGGTTTGCCCACAATTAAGTTCCTCCTCCCTCCTGGGGCCACATTAGCCAGGGTCCCCCAAGGTCCCTGGTGAAATCCTGGTTGGGGGAGATACCTCACTGCAGAGAGAGGAGTACAGTCCCTGCTAAGAGTGAGGCCTGCAGGGACAGCTGGCTGCCTTGGGTGATAACTGCACCAGTTTGCAGGAGTGGCTGCAGACTTTCATTTCTTCTCCAGTTCACACTTCATAATTAGCTAGCTATAGCCTCACCACCTTCTTAAATTTCCTGTTCTAGGTTTCTATCTCACAAAACAAAAACCTCCTTCTAACATTTCTTCTTCACATACTTCTGGGAAAGAAGCACCATATCTTTTTCTGAATGGTTTGATCCCAAATGTGGAGTTAGTGTCTACTTTTTCCTCAATGACCTTGGGTTTCTCTCTCTCTCTCTCTCTCTCAGCTTCCATCTGAACTTCAGTTCTGCTGCTCTGGGCCAGAGATTAGCCATTCTCACACCTAGCAGCTAATCGCTTATGTCAGGGAATGTTATTTATCTACTCTTCCCTGAAGTTTAGAGCAACACACCTGCAAAACGCCAATAGGGCTTAGTATGGTTTATCTTCTTCCCCAACGAATTTGGTGTGGAAATGGATTTTTCCATCTAGTGACAATTCTCAAAATGTGTTACAGCTCTGAGAAGTACATCATGAAAGGGCAGTTCTGCTTCCAACTCTGCCCACTCCCTCCCCAGTGTGTCCCTTCCCAGAGGCAATCACTATTACTCACTTTTTGTTTTGCCTTCTAGATATATACGGGCCCATGTGTATGTCCCTTGTAACCAAGGGGTAGCATGATGCTCACATTGTCTGAGACTTTGATGTGTTTCATTTAATAATATATCATGGGGATCTTCCCATATGAAAATGTGTAGGTGCTCTTCATTCTGTTAAATGGCTGCATAGTATTCCACTATACGTAGAAGTACTTGTATTAGTTTCCTATTGTTTCCATAACAGATCATCACAAATATTGTGGCTTAAAACAATACCTGTATATTATCTTACACTTCTGAAGGTTAGAAGTCCAAAATTGGTCTCACTGGGTGGGAATCGAAGTGTCCTCAGGAATGCATTCTTTTTGAAGGCTCCAGGGCAGAATCCATTTTCTTGCCTTTTCCAGCATCTAGAGGCTCATGGCCCCCATTCAGCAATCCTATCACTGTGACTTTTGTGTCTGTCATCACATCTCATTCTTTCTGGCTCTTACACTCCTGCCTTGTGATTACGTTGGGCCCTCCTGAACCATCCAGGATAACAGTCTCCCCATCTCCAGATCCTTAATCAAGATCCATCTGAAATATTTTGTTTGCCATGGAAGTATTCACAGATTCCCGAGATTAGGATGTAGACATCTTTGCAGGGAACATTATTCTGCCTACCACAGTGTCCTAGTTCATTTAATCTGCTTCCTACATATGGGCTTTTAGATTATCTTTTATGACAAGCAGTGTTTCAGTGAGATCCTTCATTTTGCTTGAGGAACTCTGAATGCACAGTATCAATAAACCACTTAGAAGGTAATATAATTTAGTCTCTTATCTGTGATTGCAAGGATTGGGTCCGTGACTTTAACAAAGACTCTGAGTTTAAGGAAGTGGTTTTATATCCACGGACCTGAAATAATTTATTTGGTTAAAAACCCAAAACTCTAAAGCTGTGGCTACTTCAATTTAAATTTAAGTTAATCAAAATAAAAAAAAATTAAATATTTAGTTTCTCAGTCACACTGACCACATTTCAAGTGTCCAATAGCCACATGTGACTAGTGACTGCTACATTAGACAATACAGATATAGAACAGTTCCTTCATTGCAAAAATTTCCGTTGTACAGTGTTACTACAGAGTGATCTTTTAATCCTCTATCAAATTAGGACCCAGCTGTGGCCTGGACTGCATTTAACTCAATTCCATTTGTTATAGACTGAATGTTTATGTCCCCTAAAATTCATGTGTTGAAAGTTGATCCCCAAGGTAATAGTACTAGAAGGTAAGGCCTTTGGGAGGTGATTAGGTTTTGAGGGCAGACCCTCATGAGTGGGATTACTGACCTTATAAAAGAGACCCTGGAGAGCTCCCTTATCCCTTCCTTTCTCCATGTGATGTCACAGTGAGAGAAGTCATCTACAAACCAAGAAGTGGGTCTTCGTTAAACATCAATTCTGCTGGTGTCTTCATGTTGGACGTCCCAGCCTCTAGAACTGTGACAAATAAATATAAACAGTTGTTTATAAGCCAGTCAGTCTTTAATATTCTGTTATTTTAGCCTGAATAGACAAAACCAGCACTAACTCAATTAACATTTATTAAATGCCTACATTGTATGAAGCATTGTATCTCCTAGATACTCCAGGAGATACAAGGACTTTTATTTTTTAAAGGACCCTGTCTCAGGTACATCATAAATCAATGGAGGAAACAGAAATGTTTCCTGGACTTGCCCCAGAAACACCAACCAACTATAACCAAGAAAACAAGTATGATAAGTTCCTAAACAACTTGGAAGCACAAAAGAAGTACATATATTGTGTGAGTAATCTTGGAGGCAAAAATATATCAATTCTTATCTTTAAAAATAGTTTGGTCATTGTCATTGTCCATTTTTCAGATGCTATTGAAATGTTCATTGACATTTTATATGTAAATAACACAATGAAAAAGCATTTTAAAGGCTTTTCTTTCTTTTTTTGAGACAGAGTCTTGCACTGTCGCCCAGGCTGGAGTATAGTGGCACGATCTCCACTCAATGCAAACTCCACCTCCCAGATTCAAGCGATTCTCCTGCTTCAGCCTCCTGAGTAGCTGGGATTACAGATACCCACCACCAGGCCTGGCTAATTTTTTGTATTTTTAGAAGAGACGGGGTTTCACTATGTTGGCCAGGCTGGTCTTGAACTCCTGACCTTGTGATCCACCAGCCTCGGCCTCCAAAGTGCTGGGATTACAGGTATGAGCCACCGTGCCTGGCATTAAAGGTTGTTAATAAGGTGTTATAGAGAAACAATTACAGCACAGATTCTGGAAGGGACTGCACAGGGTTCGATCCAGATTCTGCCGTTTACTAGCTGCATGACCCTGAGCATGTTACTTAACTCTTCTGGGCCTCACTTTTTTCATTTGTCAAATTAGCCCTTATCTTACAAGGTTGTTATGAAGATTAAATGAGTTAATGTCTGTAAGTACTTAGGATGGGGCCTGGCACTTAATAGTGAGTGTCAGCCCTGACTATTTTCTAAACATGAATAACTACAGTGCTGGAATTTCACCTGCTCAGAGTGAGTCTAACTGGTTCTATATTGACCATGGAGGAGTTGGGTAGTTTGTAGAAGTACTCTAGGCTCTGAGCAGTCAGTGAGATAGGTGTGATGTGTGTGTGGCTGTCTTGGCTCAGGTCCAAGCTGCCCTCCCTAGACTCCTTGAGGGACAGTGGCACTAAAGAAATTTGCAAGCAGAAGGCCTGAGTTTCCTCTCTGCCATTCACTGAGAGGGAATTCTGCATTCTCATGGTAGTTAGTTAAGGTCTGGTCATTTGTAAATTTGGCCAAATACTACCTCCTCATGTTCCATGTGCTTATTTCTAAGTGAGACAGGTAATATGTCCTTGCATTGATTCTGACATCTCAAACTCTGAAAGATACCCCCTCGCCACAGCCTAGAAATTCAGGTTTCTGTGATGGTCACAATTGCATTCATTTCAGTTATATTTTCCTTTGGATTTCTCCAATATTTCTACTGCTTGGAGCCTGTCTTCCTATGGCATTTGTCTCTTTCTGCCCTTTAGATAATTTCTTGTAGCTCTGCCTTTTTCTCCCACCTTTCAAGTGATGCTGGTACCTACCAGGATTGGTCTCACTAGATCATTAACAGAAACAGTTAAAGGTTAGAAAACACTTAACGGATACAAAGTGCTATATAACTACAAAATCATGCTTTGCACTATAAAAATGCATATTTCATTGCTTTTATTGAAATATGGGTTACCTGACTCATTTGTATCTACAAAGCCTACTTCTTAGGTACTAAATTCATCGTGCAACATTTGGAAATATATATTATAAAAGCCATTTGTTGTACTGACTAACCACTTAGCACCTGCTTTTAAGTGTCTAGGGCTGTTGTTTATCTCCCTGCAACTGTCAACTTCGATCTTAAAGCCAAACTGCAGAACTTCATATTGTTTTCACCGGAGAAGACGTTGAAAAAAAAAAAGAGTAAGGAAATAAAACACACCATGCTGCTTGTATTTTCCTTAATGCAAATTAGCTAAAGAGTTCTTCAGAAAAGCAGGAAAGATGAAGAAATTTACAGGTGGTTCCACTACAGTCTGTACTTCTGCTCTGAAGCAGTTTTCAGGCACCTCACTTGCACGAGTCCTACCAAGACCCTGTGTCTAATGCTGTATTCTTTTTCTTAAAGAGCTCCTCCATCAGATGTATTAGCATCAAGCATCGCAAAACCTCATATCCTCTGTTGGTGCCATAGTAATCATCACATTTGGCCACTGGCGCCTGAGCCAGCTACAATGTCGGTGTTGCGGGGGTGGTGCCATGTGTTCTGTGCCAAGTGCTGATCTCTGCTGTGCAGAAGATTGTGCACTCCTTGGTCCAGTTGTTCCTGGAGTTGCTGACCCAGAGCCTAGAACACCATCTCTGCTTTCATCAGGTAGCCGCTGTGGGCTGAGAACTCATTCCCTAAACTTCATTCCATACTTCAGAATCTTGCAGTTTTGAGAAGAGTAGCTCATGTCAATGAGAGAAGAGGCCATTTTTAGAAGCTATTTCTTTAATCCAGGGTTTCTCAACCTCAGTGCTACTGATATTTTGGGCAAGGTAATTGTTTTTCTGGGGGATTTCCTGTGTGTTACAGGATATTCAGCAGCATCTGTGGCTATTGCCCTGCTCCTGCCTCTTAAGTTGTGGCAACCAAAATTGTCTTCTGATAATGCTAAATGTTCCCTGGGGCAAAATTTCTGTTCAAGATCTGGTGCTTAATGCAACATTCTGGTGAATACTCTAAGATCAAAATCTTCCTTTTCTTCTGAATAGCAAAATGCCCATCTGGCATCTTGCTGCTCACAGGCAAGATTTCTTCCACTCCAATGCAGACAGGACTTCTTACTGGTGAATTCAACATCCAAAACCCAATGACTTCTTAATAGATGACATGATCTTATATATAGAAAATCCCAAGGAACACACACACACACACACACACACACACACACACACACACACACACACAATTATTAGAACTAATACATCAGTTCAACAAGATTATAGGATACAAGATCAATATATAAAAATCAATTGTATTTCTACAATTGATTTGAATAACTGAACATGAAATTAAAAAAAGCAATCCCAATGAATAATTGAACATAAAATTAAGAAAACAATGCCATTTATAGGGAACAAAATGCTTAGAATAAATTTAACAAAAGAAGTACAAAACTTGGACATGGAAAGCTATAAAATAAAACATTGTTGAAAGAAATTAAAGAAGACCTAACTAAATGAAAAGACATTTTATTAGAAAACTTAATATCGTAAAATGGCAAAACTCCCCAAATTGATATAAGGCAATACTCCCCAAATTTAACATTATAATCCTTATAGAAATCCCAGCTGCTGGCCGGGTGCAGTGGCTCACACCTATAATCCCAGTACTTTGGGAGGCCAGCGCGGGTGGATCACCTGAGGTCAGGAGTTCGAGACGAGCCTGACCAACATGGTGAAACCCCATCTCTACTAAAACCACAAAATTAGCCGAGTGTGGTGACGGGCACCTATAATCCCAGCTACTCAGGAGGCTGAGGTAAGAGAGTTGCATGAATCTGGGAGGTGGAGGTTTGCAGGGAGCTGAGATCACACCATTGCACTCCAGCCTGGGCAGCAAGAGCAAACCTCTGTCTCAAAAGAAAAAAAAAAAGAAGAAGAAGAAGAAAAAGAAATCCCAGCTGCTATTTTTTTGGGGGGAGGGGCAGGAATTGATAAACTGATCCTAAAATTAATATAGAAATTCAAAGAACCCAAAATAGCTGAAAAAAATCTTGAAACAGAAGAACAAACATGGAGAGCTTAAACTTTTCCATTTTAAAATTTACTCTAAGCTGACAATATCAAGCCAGTATGTTATGGGTACACAGATAAATAGACAGTGTCGAGGGAACTGAATTGAGAGTCCTCTTATATTTGTGGTCAAATGACTTTTCAACAAGGGTGCCAAGACATTCAACAATGGAAATTATAGTCTTATCAACAAATGGTGCTGGGACAGTGGGACACCCACGTGCAAAGAATTAAATTGGACCCCTACTTCACACCATAAACAAATTTAACTTAAAATATATTAGAGACCTAAATGTAAGAACTAAAAGTATAAAACTCATAAAAGATAACATAGAAGTAAATCTTCAAGATCTAGGATTAGGTAATGGTTTCTTAGATTTGACCCCAAAAGCACAAGCAACAAAACAAACACATTTCAAATACATTGGACATCATTTAAATGAAAAATGTTGTACTTTAAAGGACACCATCAAGAAAATAAAGACAATCCACAAAATGACATAAAATGTTTGCAAGTCATATATCTGACAAAGGGCTTGTATCCAGGATACACAGAGAACACTTACAACTTAACAATAGAAAGACAATCCATTTTTAAAAGAGACAAAGGATTTAAATGGATATTTCTCCAAAGAAGATATACAAATGGCCAAAAAACACATGAAAAGATGTTCAACATCGTTAACTACCAGGAAAATGCAACTCAAAACCTCAATAAGATACCACTTCACACCCACTAGAATGGCCGTAATTGAAAAAACAGAAACTAAAAACCTGGCAATAACAAATGTTCGCAAGGATGTGGAGAAATTGGAGTCCTCATACATTGCTGGTGGGGATGTAAAATGATTCAGCCACTTTGGAGAACAGTTTAGCAGTTCCCCAAAATGTTAAACATAGAGTTACAATGATCCAGCAGTTCTGTTTCTAGGTATTGAATTAAAATATGAGAATGAAATATGAGAAATACGAATGAGAATTTGAAATATATTTCTATAAACTAATGTTTATAGTAGCGTTATTCATAATAGACACAAATAGAAACAACCCAAATGTTCATCAACTGATGAATGGATAAACGCAATGTGATATAGTGCTATACCCATACAGTGGAATTTTATTCAACAATAAAAAGGAATGCAGGGCTGATACATGCCACATCATGGATGAGCCTTGAAAACATGCTAAATGAAAGCAGTCAGATCCAAAAAACCACATAATATATGAATTCATTGAATGAAATGTCCAGAATTGGCAAATCTATAGAGACAGAAAGTCCAATAATGGTTGTCAGGGATTGGGGTGTTGCAGTAATGAAGAATGACTGCTATTGGATATGGGGTTTCTTTTTGGAATGATAAAAATGTTATGGAAATACTTAGTGGTGATGGTTGCACAATATTGTGAATATACTAGAAACCACTAAATTGTGCACTTAAAAAATAAACTAGAAAAATGACAGAGCAAATGGAATGCAAAAAATAAAAAAGCCAACCCTCGGCAGAAAAACAGGATTGCTATAAAAATTTCATCAGAGAGGGACTTATGGAGAATGGAAGCTGGGGATGATGATAACCTAGCACCTCTTAGTAAGGGTTGGAGAAAACACCTTTCCACCTTATCATACCAGCTGCACATGTATATCACAGGAAATGGCGCTGCTGAAGATCGCACCCTCTCCAACACCTCCCATGTTGTCTGGGCTCTAAGTTAGTCTGATGAAACTTTAAGATAGCACAGGAGGGAGCCACTGATAAAACCCACAGGGAAAGGCCCAGAAAAAGACTTGCTTGCAGAGTATTATACACCAAGTGCCAGGAGCAATGGTGCAAGAAATGCGTGTCTCCCTTATTCCCATAATGAAGATGAGGCTTCTATCCAGAAACTGAACACAGAACTTACTCCTAGTTTTTAACCATTGTAGAAATCTATTTCTTTTGAGGTCTGCCCCTTGTCAATTACATCAGAATCAGGACAGCCCTCCTTTCAGTTTATTTAAAATAGAGAAAAGAAGAAGGTAAAAGAGCAGTGCCAGGTGCTGTCTGAAGCGCTGGATCATACAACTAAACCAAACAGAGCCAAATTCCTGTCCTTGTGGAACTTACATTCTAATCACTTGATGCCAACCTTTTTTCCAGGAGTGTGACATGTTTTTTATTTAAATTCATGCCACTTTGTTATGATATAGCTACTTTTATAATACCCATTACCCATGAGGAAAGCTAACAGAAATAACAACAGTCTTATCAACAAACAGTGCTGGGACAACAGGAGGCCTCATTACACCTCGAAGCTCGCACTGTAAGGGGTGTGCCAAGATTTGAACCCAAGCAACGCACTCTAGGAGCAGAGCACTGAACTGCTATGTCCACAGTTCTTAAACCGTGGTGCCCTAGAGGGCCACAGGGAGGAAAGGCCACTGCAGGATCTTTTAACTTTTGAGAGAAACACAGATCCATCTTTCAGGAACTACATTAACTAGTACTATGAGTTGTTTGGAATTAAACTAGTAAATAAAAACATTAGGTATTTCTTTTGACCTTTGGGCACTGTGAAATATTATGGAAATGCTAAAGGCACCATGAACTGAAAACATTTGGGAACTTCTGCACTCTGCTATTGACCATTTACAAGTCTGGTACCTCCTCTACACAGACTGAGAGCTCTTGAGAGCAGCCTGGCACAAAGTAGGCACACCAACAGTATTTGTTGACTGAACGGAGTGGAATAGAAGTAAGCAGAGGGAATAAGGGAATTGGAGCCAAGATATGAGCAGCAGGGACAACAGAGAGAAGAAATGGGAGAAGAGGGTGCAACATTTGAGGAATAAAAACTATGTGAGGAAGATAATACAGCAAAAGGCAGTATAGTGAAATTATTAAGTTGTTGCTCTCTGAAGCTAGACTACCTGGCTTTCAATCCCAGCTCTGCTACATACTAGCTCTGTAATCCTGGGCAAGTTACTTAACTTCTTGAGACCTCAGTTTTCTCATCCATGACATGGAGTTAAAAAAGTTATTATGACTGGTTAAATGAGTCTACATGAATAGACTACTCAGAACACTGTCTAGCACATCGTAATTGTCACATATGCATGGTTTGATATCATTATTAGTTTTACTTGGGTTCTATTCAACCATGTTTGTTTTTTCATAAATTTGAAGTCTTTTGAACTCTAAGAGGATGCAACATAAGCCAAGCTGGTAGCAGCCAGGATGGCCCATTGTCCCTGCTGGCCTGGGACTGAGAGGTTTCCCTGGAGATGAGATTTTCAGTGCTAAAACTGGGGAAAGTTTTGGGCAAACTGGGATGAGTTGGTCTCTCATTCCTGCAGGCTTAATTTAATCATAGGCTTCTTCCTGGCTCAGGAGAGGTCACTTTCTTGGAGGCCCAGAGGAGGCAACAGTGAAGCATTCGGGTTGTGATGTGTCTGAGCCCCATGAGGCAAGGAGTGTGCAATTTAAGACAGGAAGGCATACATGATTCAATTTATGGCAACATTCTAAGAACAGAAGAAAGGATCCATCACTACTTACCTTCATAAGTGCACCAAGTGGCTCAAACACTGTACATCTTTGAGAATTTTCAGAGAAGGGGAGAAAGGGGAGACAATTGCTTTAATTAAATTATATAGATAATTCAGATGACTTAACTATTATTGGACCATGTGAATATATACACCGCAAAAGCTTTCCTCCGCTCCTGTAGTCTATCCAACCAGTTCCCAACACACTGAAACATCCTTCCAAGAGTTCTTTAGTCATGTGCAAGAAACTACCAATACGTATTCTTATTTTACCTTGTTTCTGGCATCAGAGACCTTCAAGGTGGCTGTAAACATTCTGATCACTACAGAAGCTATGCTTTAATAAACATGCAGCCCAGAGCCAAGCTCTAAAAGACGATTCACTTTTGAGTCCCCTAACAAATTGAGGATTGGGACCTGCAGAGTTAAAGACAAGCCCCTGAGAGGCAGTGACTACATCAAGGCCCAGCCACCTTCATAGACACCTTTTTTTACCTCTTTACTCCCTTGCCTCCATAGAAGAACTGCAGTTTTTTTACATATTCATTGCCAAGATCCACAACCACTTTTACCATAGAATTGTTGGTGGTCATTTCATTTTTATTCCCTTTGTCATACTGCCCATTCAGGATGTTTGACACCTCTCTCCCACTACGCCTGCAAGTTAACCTCATTGTTCCCTTTAGCCCAGTTTCTAACTGGTGGTTTTTGTTTGGTCGACTAATTCTACGTTTAGATACTTAAAACTCCTACTTCAAAACTTATGTGGGATGGGGGAAGGATGCTGTAGGTGTGGGCTGGGTACTCTCCAGCATTTGTCCAACCTCTGCCTTTGCCCTTGTGTGCCATTACCCTACCCTCCTCTGCTTGCCGTTCTTATGTCCTCTCTTTTTCTGGGTTTAATTCCTTCTCACATTTCAAACCTTCCATCTGAGTTTACTTATGCTCTGGCTGCTGGACCTTTAGAATTTCTTTGAATAAGGGTCATCTGGTAATACATTGTTTTTTTCCTTTACAGATGTCTTTATTACCTTCATTACTGAAAGTTATTGTCACTGAGAAATATATAAAATTCTACATTGGTAGCTATTTTCTTTCAGCATAATGAAAATATCATTTCTGTTAAATTCATGTTAGACCTATCACCTTATGGTCCACGCATCTTAATCTGTCTTCCATTTGTTTCCATCTCATTTTTCTCCTCTTAGTGTGTTCTGGATACATTTTCTTTTTTCAGACAAGGTCTCTCTCTGTTGCTCACACTAGAGTACATTGGCATGATCGTGGCTCACTGCAACCTCCATCTCCCAGGCTTCACTAATCCTCCCATCTCAGCCTCCCAAATAGCTGGACTACAGGCATGTGCCACCACACTCAGCTATTTTTTTTTATTTATTTTTATTAGAGACTAGGGTTTGCTATGTTGCCTAGGCTGGTCTTGAACTTCTGAGCTCAAGTGATTCTCCCACCTTGGCCTCCCCAAGTGCTGTGATTACGCTGCACCCGTGGATACTTTTTCTGTGTCTAATGCTACTGTTAAGCCCATATATTGAGATTTTAATTTGAGTTATTGGTTTCATTTCAAGACATTCTAGACATTTCTAGACATTGAGCTCTTTTTCAAATATACTAGATCACTTTTTATATTTTCTATAACTGCAGAAATTTTTCAAGCTTGTGTCTAATAATTCCAATATTTCAATTATTTGTGGGTCTGTTTCTACTTTCTATTGTTTCTGTTCTTGCTCATGATGCCTCATTTCCTCTGGTGGGCTGGTTATTTTTGACTGTGTGCTTCCTGTCACCTTTGAAAAGTTGTATGTGGGGCTTCTTTGAGGTTAAGGATAAAGGAATCTCCCCTGTAGAGAATTTGTTTTTGTTGTTGCCACATAAAAACTGTTCCATTTAGCTTGGGATCACTTTAAACTAAATTCATGGCCTGAGGTTCTTTTGGACCACCCAGATGATGTAAATTTCACGTAAAATTTTTTGTTAGAGCTACTTTGTAGTTAAAAAAATTCTCAAAATGGGGATTTCCCCCTTGTTCAGCTCAGTGTAAAGGCAACTTCCTTTGCATTCCCCTGGGGATGGTGTTGGTGTTTGTTTTATTTCTGGTCTTGGGGAACCTTGTGAGCCTTGATTTATTTCCCTTCACCCCAAAAAGTAGAAGTTTGAAGTTGCTGGGACTGACAAATGATCTCAGGATATAAATGGCTGTTGTGATCACTTATCTCTCTGGAGTCTCACTTTTGTTCAGGTATCTTTTTTTATTTATTGGATTTTCCTTGTCTTAAGGGCTATTTAAAAAATATTTCAGCCAGCATTTTAAATTGCCTTCAGTGGGAGGATTGGCATGAAAAACCTAGTTTGCCATTGACAAAAACAGCAGTACAATTTTTTTAACAGCTGCATACTTTTCTATTGTATGTATATATCAGTGTTATTTAACCACTCTCTTATGATGGATATTTAGGTTGTTTTTATGTTTCATATTATAAATAATAGCACAGTGAATTAATTCTTCATCCACCATGTACACATCGCATATTATTACACACACACACACACACACACACACACACACACATACACACACACACGTCTTTCAGTGTGGTAAGTATTCAGAAGTAGATTTCAGGATAAAATTTTATTATACATTTTTCTTTTGTTTTTTACTTTGAGAGCTATCACCAAGCTACACTCTAACATTCTAGCAATGTAGGAGAGCTTCACTATGGCCTTGAGTTTGGGGGAAGGCAGATAGTTCTTAAAGCTATGTTCTCAAATGCATGCCATCTTGGCTTGTCTAGAAATAGTGGCCATGAGATTGTGATCAAGGTGGAGACCTCCCTGGTTAGGACCACAGCTGCTTTCAAAACATACCATAAGATGAGTATTAATTGAGGGCTCAGTCATATCCTCAAGCCCCACAGTATCTGGGCTGAAAAACAAAAATAGTAAGCCCATGAAGGATAAAGACCAAATTGGAATTTAATACCAATGCTGATCTCTCAAAGATACAGTGCAGAGAGATCTGAATGTCCTCTGAATTAGTGGACCAGGGAACTACTTCTCCGATAGCAAAGTTGTCCACGTAGCTCTGAACGTTTTCTAGAAATTTTAATCATAGAATAAGCTTTGTCTATTTTTAAAATGTGTGGATATTATTATCAATAAAGGCTCTAATCTAGCAAAAAGAACCATTCTTAATCAATACTTACTGTTAGGGGCTGAATTATATCACCCCTATATCCCCATATTCTTTTTCTTTTTCTTCCTTTCTTTTTTTTTTTTTTTTTTTAGACAGAATTTTGCTCTTGTTGCCCAGGCTGGAGTGCAGTGGCACGATCTCGGCTCACACTGCAACCGCAGCCTCCCTGATTCAAGTGATTCTCCTGCCTCAGCCTCCTGAATAGCTGAAATTACAGGTACCCACCACCACGCCCAGCTAATTTTTATATTTTTAGTAGAGACGGGGTTTGGCCATTTTGGCCAGGCTGGTCTCTATCTCCTGACCTCGGGTGATCTGCCTGCCTCGGCCTCCCACAGTGTTGGGATTACAGGTATGATCCTAATCTCCAATATCTCAGAATATGACTGTGTTCAGACAGTCTTTAAAGAGCTAATTAAGGTTAAATGAGGTTATTAGAATGGGCCCTCATCCAATATGACTGCTGTCCTTGAGGGAGGACATAGAGACACACAGAGGGAAGACCATGTGAAGAAGCAGGGAGAAGACAGTCATCTGCAAACCAAGGAGAGAGGCTCCAAAATAAATCGACCCTACTGCTACCATGATCTTGGACTTCCAGCCTCCAGACAAATTTCTGTTGTTTAAGCTCCCCAGTCTGTGGCATTTGTTATAGCATGCCTGGCAAACAAAAACAGTTAAGGATGGCTGAGGAATTGTTCATCCTATTTGATGTTAAACTGCCTAAAATTCTGAGTTAAAGAAATTATGGTGAATGGAAACTTATTTCATAACTTACTTGCCTCCCTCTGCTCTACTCATTTTAATATAGTTCTTAAGGAATCCACAGAGTGCTTTATAGGTTGGTGCAAAAAGTATTACCATTTTTGCCATTGAAAGTAATGCCAAAAACCACAATCACTTTTGTATCAACCTAATAATTTTGAGATTAATGAAAAAAAATTTTGTGAAACTTTCAGAACCGTGATATTTCCTTATCCCTGCTTTTTATGAAAGTAGTATGATATGAAATGGCACGATGGATACGTGACAATTAGAACTTTTTGAGTATGATTGTAAGGTAGACAAAGCAGGACTTAACACTTCTCTGGACACTGCTCCCTCATCATGGAAAGCAGAGTCCAGGTTGACCCTTGGTCCCTAGCACAGGTACATGTTCAATATGAACCCCACACTATACAACTGGCCATTGAGTGGGATAGATTACAAATGCTCTGTTGAGGGAGGTAATCTGGGACCTGAATCCTTTCTCTGAAGGGTTACTTAGAGACCAGCCCCTATACCTGCTAAGATAAGATTTTGAACTTCTCACTGTGTCTCTTTCAGTAGATGAGGGTGGAATTTGGCCCAGAAGGCAGTGTCTGGAGGTACATGCTGGAATTGTCCACAATACCTGTTTACTAGCAAGTTGAAGGGCAGCCCCTTTGGGAAAAATTTTCAAACTGTTGACATAAGATTATTGAGATAGAAAAATAAAATTTTTGCTTAATAAAATTCTCTTCTTTGTTTTACAAATTGCTTTTAAGAAAATATTTTGCCCTTTTTGAAGACAATTTTTTAAAATCTTCATTGATATTCTTCTGGCCAGAGGAATTTACTTGTGTTAAGCATGGGGCAAAGGCTCCATACTTGGGGATTGTTCTCTTTTTGTATTTTTAATTTAATGGCTTTCTGAGTAATATTCTGTTGGCAAGTGCTATAGACATCCATTTAAGTTAATAAAGACCAGAAAATAATTTCTTGGTACATATGCCTAATTGCCGTATACCCATATTTCCCTAAAGCACATCACTGTTCTGAAACCATTAAGTGATTGTAGAAACTTAAATATAAAAGACAAACTTAAATAATAACAACTTAAAAAAATTAAGGTATCTGTATTAGTCAGTTCTCATGCTGTTAATAAAGATATACCCAAGACTCGGTAATTTATAAAGGAAAGAGATTTAACTGACTCATAGTTCCACAGAGCTGGTGAGGCTTCAGGAAACTTACAATCATGGTGGAAGGGGAAGCAAACACATCCTTCTTCACATGGTGAAAGCAAGGAGAAGTGCAGTTTGAAGGCAGGGAAAAGCCCCTTATAAAACCATCAGATCTCATGAAAAGTCACTGTCATGAGAATAGCGTGGGGGAAATGCCCTCATGATTCAATTACCTCCTACCAGATCCCTCCCATGATATGTGGAATTATGGAAACCACAATTCAAGATGAGATTTGTGTAAGGACACAGTCAAACCATATCATTATCAAACTTCAATAACTTTACTAAAAATAAAGAAAACATACCATAACTAATACCAAACAATTTGAGATTGTTCTCAAGCTTTCCATAATTTTTCAGATTATAACATAAACCAGAATTGGGAGTCTATAAAATTATTACAGATTGTAAAAACAGTATGTTTTCTTTTTGAAAGTTTCAAAATCATAGAAAAGTTGCAGGAACAGTTCAAAGAACTCCTATATATCCATCACTCAGAGATCCCATTCATTTCACTAATTGCCTCAATAATGTCCTTCAGGAAATGATCTAATACATTGTCATGTGTGGCCTTTGGTTGTCATGACTCTTCAGTCTCTTTCAATCCAGAACAATTCCATAGTGCTTCCTTGACTTTCATGACTGCAACAATTTTAAAGATTATGGGCAAGTTATTTGTAGAATGTTCCTCAATTTAGAAGACTCCAATATTTCCTTATAATCAGAGTCAGGTTATGCATGCATTTTTGAGGGGATATTACAAAAGCATTGCTAAGTTCTTGCATCCTGTCAGTTGGCACATGATTTCAATCTGGTGATGTTACATTTGATGCTATACTGGAATAAGGCGGTTTCTGCCAGGTTACTTTACCAGAAAATTATTCTTTTTCTTTTATAATGAATATGTCTTTTGTGGAAACATACTCTGAGACTATGTCAATATTTTACCTGTCTTCTAACTCTTGTCCACAAATGTTAGCATTCATTGAGTTTTCTTGTCTGAATAAGTTATTACTATGATCATTGCCAAATGGTGATTTCTATTATTTCTTCTACATTTGATAGATAGCATCTGCTATAAAGAAGAACTTTCACTTTTTTCCAATTATTTATTAGTTTGTTTAACTATTCTTGGACTTAATAATACTCTATTTAATGGGTAGGTGGTTAGCCCTCCAAACTGGCATCAATGTCCTTTTCACATGCCCCCATCATTTTTGAGTACTTCATCCCTTCCTGACATTAAGTTATTTTTTAGACTGGGCACATTGGCTCAGGCCTGTAATCAACATGGTAAAACCCCATCTCTACAAAAAAATACAAGAACTAGCTGGGTGTGGTGGTACATGCCTGTAGTCCCAGCTACTTGGGAGGCTGAGGTGGGAGGATGGCTTGAGCCTGGAAGACAGGAGTTGCCATGAACTGAGATTGCACCACTGCACTCCAGCCTGGGCAACAGAGAGCCAGACCCTGTCTCAATAAAAGAAAAAAAAAGTCATTTTTTCAGACTCAACAAAAGCAGAAGCAAATTGTGCTTTTGCTGAGCCAGCCCTGAAATCAATTTGTCTTTTTTTCCTAAGATCTCTTCTGTTAGTGGAAAATGGCTTCTAGAAATCTGTATGCTATGTAGTCTTACTCCCTTTGGCCTATTGCTACTTCCAGGATCTCTCAGTGGACAGAACAAGGACAAAACATTGAAACATCTATATTCATTTTTATACCTATCTAATTATATGTGTGTGTGTGTGTGTGTGTGTGTGTGTCTAATTTTATATATATATATATATATATATATATATATATATGACTGCAGTGGTGCAAGCATGCCTCACTGCAGTCTCAACCTCTGGAGCTCAAGTAATCTTGCCATGTCAGCCTCCTGAGTAGCTAGGACTACAGGCCTGTGCCCCCACACTCAGTGAATTGTTTAAATGTTTTATAGAGATGACATCTCATTATGTTGCCCAGGCTGATCTCAAATTCCTGGCCTCATGCAATCCTCCCACCTCAGCCTCCAAAGTGTTGGGATTACAGATAGGAGCCATCATGACCAGCTCATCTGAATACTTTAAATCATCTCTAGATTACTGATAATACTAAATACAATGTAAGTGCTATGTAAACACTTGCTCTACTATATTATTTAGGGAATAATAACAAGGAAAAAAGTCTGCACATGTTCAGTACAGATGTGATTAAAAAAATATTTTTGATGCACAGTTGGCTGAATTCACGGATGTGGAATCTATAGATATGGAGGGCCAACTGTATTTATTTGTTCAGTCCCCATGTATGCAGTCCCCCAGCCTGCTGGGCACTGTCCACTCAACTAATTTCTAACTTTCCTTCTTCTTGGCATCTCCAGTGATTTTTAAAATGAGTGATTAAGTGGAAAGGAAAGAAAAAAGGAGGGAGAAAGGAAGGAGGAAAAGAAGGAAGGAAAAAAAGTAAAGAAAGATGGATATTAATTGTAATGTTAATCACGGAAAGTAAGTAGAAAATTCATGAATCAGGGAAAGAAAATACAAAATTAGGGATCTAACTGATTGAGAAGGTAGTTACTAGGTGAGACTCGGTTGTGTTGCAGTAATAAAGACGCTAAAATTTTAGTGGCTTAAAACAATGCATTTCGTGAGCAGCTCTGCAAGGTAAGTGCTCTTGGTGGGGTGCTCATCACTGCAGGCTGCTTTGACCTCATCATCCCTCTGTCTTAAGATGCTACCATTGTGATCCAAGCCTTCAGGGATCACTGAGGTGGGAGAAGAGCACATGTGACCAAACATGTGTCCAGCTCTTACGTACTTCCTCATGGAAGAGACACACATCAATTCTGCTGGCTATTTATTGGTTAAAGAAAGTCACATGACCACTAATAATTTTAAAGGGGCAAGGAAGAATAGTCTTCCCACTGCCCGTAGTAGGAGAACAGGAAATACTGGAAAGCACAGGGATAGTTACCACAAAAGCAGTTTTCTCCCAACCGTTAGGAAAAGCTAGCAATATTCAGACTATTTAGATTTATCTTTTCTGTGTGTGTAAAAAATTTTTATTATGTTTCTTTTGTCATAAATATTCTTGAAATCCAAGATAATTAAGATAAAGGTCGCATTATAGATACCAAGAAAAACATCTAAAAATTATTTACTTTGAGTTTACATGGAACTGAAATCTGAATTTAGAGATGGTCCACATCGTTTTTACTCTGAAATGCTTTTTAGTAAAGATGGAAGTCACCGATTCTCAAATAGGGCTACACATTAGAATCACTTGCAGAGATTTATAAAAACTGCTGCCTGAATGAACCTTGTTCTTGGAGATTGAGACGGAATTGGCCTGGGTGGGGCCTAGACAGGAGTAGTTTTAAAAACTCTCCAGGTGAGTCTAATGCAAAAGTCAAGATTAGAATCGCTGCTTCCAGCCTTGACACCATTGTACTCCCACTGGTCCTTCAGCCTGCATGTCACCTCCCTGAGGAAACCTCCTCAACCCCTAAGTCTAGTGATGTGCTCCTATGTCTCTCTGTGCTATCTTATTCTTTTTTTTTTCTGGAGGTGGAGTCTCTCTCTGTTGCCCAGGCTGGAGTGCAGTGGCGTGAACTCGGCTCACTGCAACCTCCACCTTCTGGGTTCAAGTGATTCTCCTGCCTCAGCCTCCTGAGTAGCTGGGACTACAGGCGCATGCCACCACGCCTGACTCATGTTTTGTATTTTAGTAGACGCAGGGTTTCACCATGTTGCCTAGGCTGGTCTCGAATTCCTGAGCTCGGGCAATCTGCCTGCCTCGGCCTCCCAAAGTGCTGGGATTACAGGCATGAGCCACCACCCCTGGCCTTCTGTCTTATTCTTTATCACACTGTGCTCTGTTTGCCTGGATGCTTTGCTATGTTTAGCTGCAAACTCTATAATGGTAGCGACATGTGGTCTTCATTTGTTGAATGCCCAGTCCCTGACATAGATGCCTATCTAACACATAAAAAATGCTCAAATAATGTGTGTTGAATAATTAATATGTAATATGGGACTTAAACTTTCTTTATATTACTTTCTGTTCCACTGTAAAGCTTGGAAGGACAGACATAGGGTTAGAAAATTAGTTTATTTGTATCCTTAATGAATAACTGATAGATATGGACCTCTTTTTAAAGGATCCTGGTCTACCTACACAATGAACATTTGTAAGATGGAGAAAAAACAGAAAGTAGTCTGGACACCGTGGCTCATGACTGTAATCCCAGCATTTTGGGAGACTGGGGCAGGCAGATGGCTTGAGCTTAGGAGTTCAAGACCAGCCTGAGAAACATGGTAAAACCCTGTCTCTACAAAAAATGTTTACAAAAATTAGCCAGCATGGTGACACACCTGTAGTCCCGGCATCGTGGGAGGCTGAGACAGGAAGACTGCTTGAGCCAGGGAGGTCGAGGCTGTCGTGAACTGAGATTGTGCCATTGCATTGCAGCCTGGGTGACAGAGTGAGATCCTGTCCCAACAACAACAACAACAAACAAAAAACACAAAAAAGCCAAAACAAACAACAACAAAAAGCAAGTAAACATTTGATGCTTTTTATGATTATTCAAACTCATTTACAGGTTAGAAACACTGGGAACTTAAGAGAATCAGAAATGGTTAACCTATTTGCCTAAGCATGTTGTAGCTGTATGCCTTTAGATAACAATTGTCGTGCCTGCAAGGTAAAGGATAAACTTCTCTGTCATTCAGAGATCTTCATGATCTCTTCCCAGCCTGCCTTTTGAACTTCTCCCAGTTCAGCGAAGGTGGAAAGAGAGTATGTTTTGACTTCAGAAGCCTTGGAGTCAAATTGCTGTTCCACATAGTTCTGTCTGAGAATCTTAGGCCTGTTTCTTAATTTCTCTGGGCCCCAATTTCCCCATCTGTAAAACAGGGGAAAAGGAGCTACCTCTCATAATTGTTTTGAAGGTTAAGATACTGCATCTGATGGTGCTTTGCAAAATTCAAGGCCCACTGCAAATGATTCTTAATATTAGTTGCCAAACAGAGTTACTGATAGGTGTCATACGTCAGGTGAGTACCTGCAGTTTCTCAACCTGGTGCCTTCCTGGGCTGAGAGTACTTTTTCTTGCCATTCTAGTTATCTAGTTATTATGCTCGGTAATGATTAGCCTCCTTCCCTCCCTTCTTGAATTATTATTTCTTAATATGTCTGGGCAATGTAACTCAAGCCGTGATGCAGCGATGGGAGGAAGATGCAGCAATAGATTGCCTTTTCTGTGGCCCTGCAAGTGGAGAAGAACAGGGTAGGAAAGAAACAGTAAGTAATGCCCACAAGCATCTGCTCACTAATCTCAAATGTGCTATTTACTTTTAATTATTTATTATAATACTTCAAAGCATATTTTGTAAAATTAATAAAGTCTGAGTAATTTGAAACCTCTCCATTTAGCTTGCCAATACATCTTTGCTGAGAAATGCAGTAAGTGGAATTCTGAGAGAATGATTTGATCTATGGGCCAGGGACAGAAGGATTACTGAGGATTTTTATATGTTCTTAGAATGCCTTTCTATTCCAGGAGAAAAATAAAACAAACTCCACTTCATAGAAGCAAGCCAAGTTATACCAGAAAATGTCTTATTATTAAGCAAAGAAGAGAATTTCTACTCTAAATCACACTCTGTATGTTTACATATATTAAATATAGAATGAAAAGAATTTAGAAAACAAAACAATGTTTATAATTGAACTTTTAAAATAAGATGCAGACATGTAAGTGAAAATCTTACCATTGTATGAAGACCTGTGTTAATTTTTGCATAACATTTATTTCCAGAGTTTCCTGTTGAGATTAAAGTTAATGCATTTACCAGCATAGATGTCATGGAAGACTGACTCTGCACCATGCTATGTGACAAAA
Organism: Sapajus apella; assembly: GCF_009761245.1. NCBI lineage: Eukaryota > Metazoa > Chordata > Mammalia > Primates > Cebidae > Sapajus > Sapajus apella. The sequence goes on along the minus strand of NW_022436959.1, from coordinate 9,091,265 downwards.
GGCTTCAAGATTAAATCAGTTTGATAAATCCCCTTCTTGGAGATGCACAATGCATGTCTGCCTATTAAATCTCTGAGTGCTCCAGCAGTAGAGATCCTGTTGAAATTTAACTTTGTCATTCTTAAATTTCCTTGATTGTGGAGCCTTTTAAAATAATTATTTCACCTATTAACAGCTGAAAATGTGCTGTCCTTTAGAGTTCCTCTTGGGAAACTCTGAATGACTCACGTCAATTAAATTTATTCACTTGCCCAGCTCATCCACAGTGTCCTTTCTGGAATGGAGTTTCAATAAGAGTTAGGTAAATTTTTACATAAAGCCTAATGTGATTTAAAACTAATCATAAAAGTGTTTCTTTTGATAAGAGCTTTATTGAGATATAATTCACATAACATACAATTCACCCATTCAAAGTGTACAATTGCATGGTTTTTGTTATCTTCAGGTTATGTATCACCATGGTGAATCTTAGAACATTCTCATCGCCTCAAAAAAGAAAACTCATTCCTCTTAGCTATAATCCCCGATTCCTCTATCCCTCCACTCCGCCCCTAAGTAACAACCAATGCATCTTCTGTCTTTATAGATTTGCCTATTTAGATATTTTACATAAATGGAATTATACAGTATGTGGCCCTTTGTGCCTGGTTTCTTTCACTCAGCGTAAAGTTTTCTAGGCTTTCATGTTATAGCATGTATTAATACTTCATTCCTTTAAAGTTTTAAAGATGGATAGAAGTCCAGGAAGGTAAGAAAGTAAAGAGGAGCAGTGTTGTGAGTTGGTGCCGGGGAGATCCTTAAACTTGACTAGGATAGTAAATGCCCTGCCTGGGAGAGAAACGTCATGTTCTTTCCTTTCTTCCATAACTTATTATGGTTTGGGCTCCAAATCCTTTTACACACACGGAGTTGATCTCCTCTGCAAAATTTGCTTCCTGAAAATTGTTGGTGGATCAAAACTGATGCTTTTCTTGGATATAAGGGACACAAGGCTTGCACCTGTTTCTCAAAATGAGTATCTGAAGTTTGAGATGCTTGTATCTGTTTCCTGCTTATTTAACAGACTTGAGGAGGGAATTTCCAGGGGGATTGCATGGCTCTTCAGTTAAACCTTTGAAAATATAAAAAGTCAAGAAAAAGAATGCTCGTTCTCTCTTGAGGCCACTACTAGAATCACTGTAGGGATATTGTATTTAAAAAAAAAAAAGCTTGTAACAGTTTTCAATAATTAGTTAATAAGGGCTCTGAGGGTGAGAAGAGTTCTTTTTCCTATCAGAGCAGGTGAGTCAGGGTCTGAGTACAGAATTTATCAACCAATCAATACTTGTCCCAAGAGGAGAAAAAAAAGGAAAAAAGGAATGTGAATGTTCCCAAGTGCTTGAGATTACAGTTGATTTAATCAGGTTGCTTCTATTTTGCCATGTTGTAACTTTGACATGCATCCCATTGCCTGATGCTTATAAATAATAGTTGTGCATAATGTCCCTTCTTTTGGTTGCAGAGTTCAAAGACCCTGAAACAGCTGTAGGGGTTTTTTGGGACATTGGTCTAGCAATGGCCTCAGAAGATTCTGATACAGGTTCGATTGGTCAGTTTACAAGGGTCTGGTCTATATTTAGTCTGTGTTGCATGCAGGGAAATACTGATTCTGAGGCATTGGGGTCACAGAACTTAATGATGCTTTTATGTACTAATTCGGCCAATGTTCCTTGAGTGTGTTGTTTCTATACAATAGTGATTAAGCAGTAAACAAGACGGTCTCTGCCCTCGTGTAGTTTATAATCTGGCTGAGATTCCTCTAAATCAGAATTGTCTAATGTTTCCTGTGGATTCTATGAAATGGTCATGATGTCTCAAATTAAGTCATTTCTGATCTGAGCTCCCGAAAACAATCCCACATGAGCAGGAAGAAGCATTCTGTGCTATGTGCCAGTCACTCCTTTGAATGTGTTACACGCCTTTCTCCTTTCCTCTTCCTAACAAGCCCACAGGTAGGGTCTTGTTACCACCCTTTGATGGAAGAAGTTGAAGCTCAGCAAGGTTTATTAAGAGACAGAACCAAGATTGACTCTAAGGCTGTCTACCCATTCTCTTTCAATGAATCAGTGCTACTCCAAGAGACTGAAACACTTTGATATTGACTGCAAGTTCAAGGGATGCCCAAAGGAGCACTAACAGGTGACAACAAAAAGTGTGCTCAGTTCAACAGTAATAACAGAAGGCATTTTCGTGCCTTGAATCCTGTAGTATAGGCTTTGATAAATCAGTGAGGATTACATTAGCCTCCAAGCAATTAAATTCTAAAAATAGAGGCTTAAGAATAAAACTATTTTCCTGTAAAAGGTGGCATGAAATTCCTTGGTTTTCAGGGTCAAGGGTTCTTCCTGACTTCTATTTCTTTATCCTCATTGTCCAATATGGCTGCTAGAGCTCCAGATAACACATCCTAGTTCTAGGCAGCAGGAGGGAGGAAAGGCTGAAAAGGGGTATTGCCCCTCCCTCTTGGAAGACTTCGCCAATGTTTTACATAATACTTTAACTTTCAGTCACATGGCCAACTTAGCTGCAAGGAAAAATGGAAAGTGTCGTCTTTTAGCTGGAGGGCAGTGTACCCAAATGTAAATTGAGGTTCTGTTACTAAGAAGAGTCTTCTTATTACTAGGAGGTAACTAGCAGTCTTTGTTCTAATATATTCTATGCTTTTTAATTATATGATAAAATCTTAGCTATAGGCTATTAGCTGAATTGATGGCATTTTGCATTCACTCAACAAACACTAGTTGATGCCTACTGTAGGTATTATGTTAAGTGCTAGGGATGCAAAGACCAATAAGATACAATATGAACTCAATATTATCAAAATAAATAAATATTAAGGGTGATGACTAAGGGATGTAGGATTTCTTTCAGAATTCTATAACTGACTGTGGCAACATATACACAACTTTGTGAATATACTAAAAACCATTGAATTGTAGACTTAAACGGTGAATTGCATGATATGTGTAGTCTATCTCAGTAAAACTGTTTAAAAAAGACAAGGTGTGCCAGAGTAAAAAGGAGTCTATATGCCAATGCTTAGGAGATTCATGTCAGTGCAGAGAATGGATTAGTGCGGTGGTTCTCAAAATGTGTTTCTGGACCAGCAGCATCCGCCTCACCTGGGAACTTGTTAGAAATACAGCTCCTCAGGCCTTACCCCTCATCTGCTCAGTCAGGAACACAGTGGGAGGGGGCAGCAATCTGTGATTGAACAAGCCTACCAGGGGATTCCAATGCACGCTCAAAGTGGAGAGTCTCTAGATTAGAGAATATGAAAGGACTGAAGGAAAGCATTTAGGATGTTACTTCAGTGAACACTGGTGAAATGACAGTAAACACTGGTGACACTGAACACTGGTGGCTTGAAGTAAGGATAAAGAGACAGATGTGGAATTATTAGCTATATCTGGAAACACTTCTAAAAGGGTCTTAATATATTTAACTATTAAAGTGATGAATCAGGAGGTAATGGCTAAAGCTGATGAAAAAGAACTCGAAGTCTATTGAAGCATATAATGAAAGCAACCTATGAAGGAACTAAAGTGATAGTCATCAAAATTTTGGAGGAGGGGATAAAAAGAATAATGAAAATTAATTACGTTTTTGCTTTTTTGGGAATCTCTTGAATGTTCTTAAACCTTTTGAACAATAATCTCTTGAATTGACATATAGATTTTTGAAAATATATATATAAACTTATTATGTAAGGAAGAAATAGGTGCTTATGATGCAACCCAGAAATGATTACGTTTCCTCTGATGAGGTGGTCAGGGTAGAGCTTTTAATTATATGCCCTTCTGCACTTTTAAAAAAGTACAAAAATAGAATGTTTATTTAAAAAAGAAAACCCACTTAAGTCTCTAGTGAGGTAGATTATACTATTAATCCCACTAATCTGATCCTCCTTCAGACAACAGCTACAGTTTATGATTAAATCTGGAAAACCAAGAGTTTTAAGAGGTAATGCCAGAGAATTAAATTTAATCTGAGAAAAAAGTCATCTAACAGTAACACAAGTAATCCTGGGTGTTTCTAAGCCCTATAGCTGATACCTTTTCCGTGTGAGTTTGGACCTGAAGACTCATGATGTTCTAATTATTTTTCTGTCTAATTCGAGTTGCTCTTGTCCTGTCTCTCAGGTGTATAACATCTCTCTTAATAGATTTGTTTCACTGGGTCCATCCAAGTCAGTAGCATCCATTGGTTCCTTCATGTGCTAAATTCTTTGTGCTCTTATCCTTCATGGAGATGAGCATCCCAGGAAGCCTGAGCTACATTTCACTCAGGCCTTCAGCCTCGTCATTTCTCCAAAACCTATCCCTTCAAGGCCCAAATAATCTTCGTGCTTCCGGTCTCAAAGCTCATTTCATGGTGTACATCTTATTCAACCTGCCAACCCCAGCTGACCATTTACTCACTGACTGTATCTTCACTTGGCTTCGAGGACCCTACTATCTTGGTTTTCAGGTTTTCCTGATCACTGCTTTTTAAACTTCTGTGTTGGTTGCATCTCTGAACCTTGCTGAGGCCCAGGGATCAGCCTGAAGATCTTTCCTCTCTAGCTTCATACACCTACTCATTCCTTAAATGATCTTATGCAAGTCTCATGACGTTAAGTGCTGTCTAGATGCTGGTAACAACCGACATTTTATCTCCAGCCCTCACCTTTGAATTTACACCTCCAGCTGTCTATGTAGTGTCTCCACTTGGGTGATTAAGTAGCCATTTCAAATGTGTCGTGTTCCAAAACACTCCCTCTGCAAATTCTTATTCTTTTGCAAGCTTTCCCAACTCAACATTTGGAAATTCCCTTCTTCCAGCTGCCTAGGCTAACATGGACTCATTCTTTGTTCCTCTCTTCCTCTCATTCCTCAGTTGTGATCCATCAGCCATACCCCCATTAGGTATATTCAGAAAATGACTGCTTCTCAAATTTTCCCCTGCCAGAACCCTGAGTCAAGCAGCCATCATTTCACCCTAGGGTACTGCAATAAATGGTCTCCTCACATCCACCCTAATACTTTCTCAATTAATTCTCCACATAGCAGCTAGAGTGAGTATCTTAAAATATGCACCAGATGTTGCCACTTCCCTTCTTAAACCACCTAAGATTCCCATCTTACTCAGAGAAACAGCTAAAGTCCTTACATATTCCCCCAAGGTATGGCCTTATCTAGCAAACGATACTGTGGTTTTCTTTCCCTAATCAGTGTTGGTTTCACTCTGTTCTTGATAAATCCTTTTCCTGCAGCTAGCTATCTTGAACACAGAGGCCACTGGACACAGAGAAAATTCAGTGAAAGCAAGTGGCTGAATCTGTATTTTAATCTGACAAAAACAAACAAAAGGTTAAAGAAGGAGTAGAATTGATGATACCCCAGGAATGATGAATGTGTATATGTATAGCAATGTCAGTCTGTACGCTTAGCTATTCCAAATATGTAACTTTATTTTTCTACTATTCAGTTTATATATAGAACAATGCTATAGAACCTTCTGAGATGATGGAAGAATTCACTGTCTGCAGTGTCAAATACAGAATCCATCTCTTTTCTTGGACAGGACAGATTCAGAGAACCCATTCTTCCCAGTGGTGGAAAACATAATGAGTACAGGGCAAACTCAGTCAAAACAAGGATTTCTGTTATTTCAGGGGGTCCCCCTCCTCTCTTTATCCCTAGATTGCATTTGTGTCTTAGAAGGCTCCTTGAGACCCTGGTTCTCAATCCTCTAACTGTCATCTGCCGAGCAGTCTGAGTTCTTACTTGGTCTCTGGTCATTGGTCTCTCGGATGACTGTATCTTCTGGTTTGCTGGCCATCCCGTATGTTTTTTGGGGATGAGAATGTACACTCCAGGTGTTTGTGGGATATGTGAGTGTGTGTGTCCTAGAAAACAACTGCCTTTGCTGGTCCCAGGCATCTTCTGTGTTTTGGGCCTCTTTGCTCATCTTTGGTCCTCATAGCCACACCATCAGGAGGGAAGACTGATGGGGCGGAGAGAGCAGTGTCTATGAGTCTTTCATAGCCCAAGTTTTATGTAGTGTGGTCCTTCTGCCTTTCTTGCGCCCTTTCCTAAGTATATTACCCCATCCCATTGCTTTCCTCTTTTTGATTGCTGTATGGATAAATTGATTTAATAAATTGTGTGCTTTGAATATCTTAATTTGGTCTCCGATCCTTTTTAGCCCTGTATCTCTGTGGTGGCCTGTGCAACAGTGTACCGGTAGCATAGAGGCTGTCATGGCATCAAGGTAATTTCCCTCATCACACTGAGGGTAGATGGGAGTGAGACTGCCTCAGGGTCTTGCTGCCCAGACAGGCTGTGCAATCATCACTATCTACTGCTGCTGCTCTACCACACTACTGTGGGAAAGGTCTAGAAGATCTGGCTTTTCTGTGAACCCCAACTAAGGAGTGAGACATAACCCTTGATTGTGCTCAGATTCGCAAACTCAGCAGGGGGCTCTATCTAGCCAGACTTGCCCAGGGGCAGGTGTGACTCCTTCTTTGGGACACCTATCAGTGTCTCAATAGCTTTCCTCCTCCTCCTCCCTCAGTGTGGAGGGTCTGTATGTCCTTTGGGAAGCAATGTTTTCAAATCTGTGGCTAATAGTATAAACTTCATGCCTCTGATCCTTAAGAACCTTGGTTTTGATTCCGGTAATCCAGGCTTTTAAAACTCAAAAACCTTTTTTGAGTTAAATGTTTTGAGTGAAGCTTTTTAAGTTTATTGTCTCTAGTTTCAAAAGTCTATTTGGAAACTCTGGTAGGACCTGAATGTCTCTCAAAATTCCTTCTCATCCCCACTGTGAAACCTGATCCCCACTGTGGTGGTATGAATGGGCGTGGTCCTTTGGGCAGTGATGAAGGATTAGTGCCTTATAAAAGGGCAGGAGGAAATCAGCTTAGCTCCCTTTCTGCTCTTCCACCCTTCTGCCATGTGAGGACACAGCAAGAAGGACCTCACCAGACACTGAATGATGGCATCTTGATCTTGGAATTTCCAGACTCTAGAACTGTAAGAAATAAATTCCAATCAAATTACTCAGTCTGCGGTACTTTGTTATAGTAGCACAAATGGACTAAGACAAAGTCATTTCTCTTTTCTATCTCTGCATTTCTTCCATAGCAGCCCTTCTGTGAGGGCAGGTGTGCACACACACACATACACAAAACATCTCTGCTGCCTGAACTGGGGGAAGGTTGAGGGTAGCCTGGAATGCTGGGGAAAGAATAAGCATACGTGAACATTTCAAATCCCCACTCTTCCCCATTTGCAAAGGACTGCATGTAGCTATCAGTGAGTTGTCTGGATACGGGGTTTGGAGGAGTGAGCAGGCTGCTCCCTCTTTGTGTCTTAGTCTACTCTCCTGCTTGTCTTTATTCAGCAGCAGGATGGACATTGGCAGTTCCACGACAACATTATCAGTAGAGTTCAGTCGAATTCAAAGGATGCTATGATGTCCCTCTGGATCTGAAAATATCGTTCTTACCCTCTAAGTTTGCTTTGGTTCTTCAACGGAATGGAGATAGCATTTATTGATTACCATCCACATGCTGGCATCACTTTGCAAGAGGCCCCTTTTAAAATGTAAATTCCCTCTGGCAGGAAAAAAGCCTTAAGCCCTCATTATCTAACCCCTAGAATTAACTTATTAGAACCATTTCCATCTGTCATAGCCAGCTGTGATCAAGGCCGTGTGAGACCGGCGTCAGGATAGCTGTCCTGGGGAGGGCCCTGGGAAGGGGAGGGGGCAATGAGAGGGGCAGGAGTGGAAGACCTTCCAAATCAAAGTTTATCTGCTCCACAACATTCGCCCTGTGGTAGCTCTGAAATAATTGATGTGCTAATTAAAATCCCTGTAGATTCATTAAAGCAATCCTGAGAAAATCCCTGCTTTGCACTTAGGTTGCCCAGCAAGTAGTTTGGGTATACATATGAAAGTAATGAAACTCATGTCTTTAACAAAAATAATACTATTTCGGCTTTCTCTATCAGTCCCAATGATGAGGTTTCAACTTCATTTTAATGCTTAGAAGTGCAAAATAGTGGTAGATGAGAGAGAGGGTGTGGGTTATATAGGCAGGCTGGCTTGTGATTTACAATTATTTTATACAGACTGGCCACAAATGATCAATTAGCATGCATGAATTAAAATGGTCTATTCATACAACGAGATACTCCTCGGCAATAAAAAGGAATTACTGATCTATACAACCATGTGGATGCATCTCAAAAACTTGTTGAGCAAAAGAAGCCAGACACAAAGGAATACACTCTGTATGACTCCATTCACAAGTTCTTAAACGGGCAAACTCACCTACAATGAAACAATCTGAATAGTGCTTGTCTCGGTGGGTGTGAGAGGAGAAGACTGAAGCATGAGGGGACCTTTTAGGTAGGTAGAAATGCTATATTGATTTGGGTGTTGATGACAGGACCTACAGGTTTGTCAAAACGACTAGCATGGTGCACTTCAGATTTGTGCATTTAGCCACATGTAAATTATAACACGATGAAAACAATTAAAAAACATTTCCTGGCCTTTGGTTGAGCTAGCTTTCTTCAGAACTGGCTGACTGCCTGCTGGTCTGCTATCTGAGATAACTAACAGCATAGGTATATCTAGCATAGAGCCGTAACAGCAGATTGTATAACATGCAAATTGCTTTAAGCCGAAGAGCTAAACATTTAGGGTTGTCCACATGTGATGTTATTAATCATTTATTATGTAATACTTGCTCTGAAATACAGATGACACAAGCAAATTCCATCAATATTCTTTTGAATTTTTTATTTATCCAGAGTGTTTTTAATAGGAGAAGTGTGGACCATATTAATCCATGCTTCACTTAAATTGATTCTTCAAATGACTTACTCTTTTCTAAGCTGCTCCCTAGGAACCCCTTTTGTTATAAAAAAGTAAATTAACACAATAAAATAGTTTAACTCTGGCCCTGTAGTATGCCACACATAATAACTCACATACACCTATAAATATCTTTCCAAGATGCTATTGGAGAGTATTTCTGTACAATTGGCGTGTACCTGATTGCAATGTTATGGAGCTCTGATTAGGCTTCCTCCTGCCCCTTTTATTCCTACAACATCTACACTATAAGAGTGACTGCATCTTAGGGTAGCTGACGTCTCCTGGAAAACTGAACTGAAGTAGTTGTTTTGAAGGCTGAAGTAATTCTGAAAGACATATAGCGTACATTTTCATCCTAATATTCCTTCTATTCTGATTGAGAATAAGGATCATGATTATTTTCATTATTCATCTGCTCCTCTTGTTTATCTCTTTCCTGAAGTCTTAATCCTCTCCTTGAAACATCCCAGTCGGTTGCTATGGAAATTATTATTTTGCCACAAACAGAGAATGATGTCCTACAGTAAAGAATAAGCAGCAGAAGCCAATGAACTCTTGGAAAATAGCCTTGCTAACACCGAAAGAAGACTGACACTATTAAAACTGTAAGCAAAGTTGTCCAAAGTTTTTCATAAGGCAATAAGTTATCATGAATTTTTCTCAAATAATTATTAGATCAGTTGTTGAAGAATTTGTGATTTGAACACGTTTATGGGCACTAATACCTTTACAAATTAAAGTCTTTGCAAAATTTTGGCACCTAAATGTTCAAAGCAACTAATGATGTGATATTAGTAATAATAATTTAATTTTTCTGACCTGTCACACTCAAAAAGTACACTTAAAACTCTACTTCAGACTGGGCGAGGTAGCTTACACCTGCAATCCCAGCACTTTGGGAGGCTGAGGCGGGTGAATCACCTTAAGTCAGGAGTTCGAGACCAGCCTGGTCAACATGGCGAAACCCCGTCTCTACTAAAAATACAAAAAAATTAGCCAGGCCTGGTGGCACATACCTGTAACCCCAGTTACCTGGGAGGCTGAGGCAAGAGAATTGCTTGAAACCGGGAGGCTGAGGTTGCAGTGAGCCAAGATCGCATCGTTGCACTCCAACCAGGGCAACAGGAGCTAAACTGTGTCAGAAAAAAAAACAAAACAAAACAATACAAAAACTCTACTTCAAACTCAGCCATTTAAATTCTTGTGCACACCTTTCTGGCTTTATATACAGAAACAGCCATAATTTGCTAAAACGTATTTACATGAAATAATTATTAATATGATTACATCTACTTATGTGATTATATATACTTTTGACATAATAAAATATATCTGTACTTAATAAAATAGAAATATACTTATGTTTCTACCTATATCCTTTTCCATGTTTCTATACCATCTTAATGTTTACAATTTTCAAATTAGAAAATTACTTATCCTGGTTCCAAATAGTGGAATATTTACATTGTATCAAATTATTTTGCCATTGTGAATGAAAGAGCTGTAAATATCTTGAAAGAAATTCTCTAGAATTATCTCAGAGAAATTGTGTTACGGGCATCAGGAGTTTGAGAATTTTAATGTAACACACTTCCCTATGTATAGTAGGCCATCATTAAATGTTTATTATGTGAATGGACTTCATCAAATACATTAAATTGAAAAGTAATGGCAAAAACCGCAATTACTTTTGCATCAACCTAATACTTTATGGTAGGTAATATTTACGGCTCTTACAAGTAAGAGAAAGTTCCAAGAAATTTTAGGGAAGAAAGCAATCTTTCACAGAGTAAGGTCCAAGAAGGTCAGTAGTTTGACTCAGGCCCTGCTTGTGAGAAGGGTGTGTTTAGAAGGCTGATCTTCCCCCTTTCCATTGAATTTTCTTCGCACTTCTCAGGGAGCTCAACAGAGCTTGCAAAGCACCTGAGGGAATGAATGCAGTGTGTTCCTTAGTCTTTTTAGTTTGTTAATTTTTGTGTTTTGTTTTGTTGTTGTTGTTGTTGTTTTGAGATGCAGTCTTGGTCTGTTGCCCAGGCCAGAGTGCAGTGGTGTGATCTCAGCTCACTGCAACCTCTGCAGGGTGATTCAAGCGATTCTCCTGCCCCAGTCTCCGGAGTAGCTGGGACTACAGGTGTGTGCCACCCTGCCTGGCTAATTTTTTGTATCGTGTTAGGATGGTCTCGATCTTCCAACCTTGAGATTCGCTGGCTGTGGCCTCCCAAAGTGCTGGGATTACAGGCCTGAGCCACTGCATAGGGCTTCTGTGTTCATTTTCTTCCAAAATGATTTTAGGCAGGTTATACAGAGACATCAAATACAGTAGAATCTCCAAAATTAAAAAAAAAAATCAAGTGAAAGAGAAAGGATGAGCAAGAAAATAAAGTTGTTCCGAAAATGTGTACCTAGGGTCACATGGAGTTGCAAAAGATGTTACACAACTGGATTCTGAACTTTCTCAAGGCCAGAGGAAAGGGGGGCATAAAAAGCAGCACCTGACCCAGAGGGTCTGCAAGACAAAAACCAGTTGCCTAAGGGGAGAACAGCACTCTGTCGCTGAGTCCATGTCTGTCATAGTGCCCCATGCCAAGATATTGCTAAGTCACACTTTCACCTCCACTGCAGAGCTTTCAAGCTTCCCTGTTGTGACAAGTGCTGCCACTGACATTGGCTGCCTTCATAATGCCTGGCCCCACGAGTGCCTCATACTTGATGGCTGAATTTTGATGACTGCTACCAGGCGGGTAGAAATACAGCCTTGATGAGAGAATTCATGTGTAAATACCTGAGAATCTGAAAGTGTTTTCCAGTCGAACTTGATTAAAGTTTTTTCTTTTTGTGATTAAGAAAAACACATAACATAAAATTCAATTGATTTTAAATATTTTTTTCTGATTATAAAAGTAATACATACAATAGTCTTCTAGAAAATGGAAATTTTAAGGAAGGAAAACATGTCACTGTAAATCTATACTGTATAAAGCTAGGCATTGTGGCTTATACCTGTAATCCCAGCACTTTGGGAGGCAGAGGTGGGCAGATCACTTGAGGCCAGAAGTTCGTGACCTGCCTGGGCAACATGGTGAAACCCCGTCTCTACCAAAAACACAAAAATTAGCCAGGCATGGTGGCAGGCACCTGTAATCCCAGCTACTCGGGAGACTGAGGTAGGAGAATCGCTTGTATCTGGGAGGCAGAGGTTGCAGTGAGCTGAGATTGCACCACTGTACTTCAGCCTGGGCAACAGAGAGACTGTCTCAACAAAAAAAACCCCACCAAAAAACAAAAACAGAAAACTATGGTATGTAGACTTTTTCAAGGCTTTAGATGTGTTTCTTTCCATAGTTAGGGTTGTGTGTGTGTGTGTACATGTATGTGTATATTTATCTATATCTATATACATCTATATCCATATATGTAGTGAGAGAAAGAAAGAGAGATTGATTACAGACAAAGCAAATTGAAAGGAGGTAAGCCGAAAAGATTCTTCGTGTAGTGTAACCACAGGGGGTTAATATGGTCTCTTTGGTCTTATCTATGGGTGGAAAGAGAATTAAGGACTCCAAGTTCCTTCATGTGGCTATCCCTCGGTTTCTCTAAGAATCATATTCCTCAGTATAATTTTGCAATTTTCCAGATGTAAACACCACATATTTCTTTCTTTCTTTTTTGTTTTTTGTTTTTTTTTGAGACAGAGTCTCACTCTGTTGCAAGGCTGAAGTGCAGTGGCATGATCTCAGCTCATTGCAACCTCTGTCTCCCCGGCTCACGTGATTCTCCTGCCTCAGCCTCCTGAGTAGCTAGGATTACAGGTGCACACCACCATGCCCAGCTAATTTTTGTATTTTTAATGGAGACGAGATTTCACCATTTTGGCCAGGATGGTCTCAATCTCTTGACCTCATGATCCGCCTGCCTCGGCCTCCCAAAGTGCTGGGATTAGAGGGGCGAGGCACTGCGCCCGGCCACCACCACGTATTTCTTGTGGAGTTTAATACTACACTGTGTGTTATTTTTTATATCGTGAACAAAAATGTTTGTTCTATTATATTTCCCTGGCCATTTCTAACATCTATAGATTTTTATACCTTTTTTTGCATCTGGAATGCTTAACTACATTCTCTTTTAATAATAATTTTTTTTTTCTTTGTGAAGGTTTCTTTGGAATGAAACGTGTCCTGAATGTAATAACATTATTGCTTCCTTGTTGATGGACATGTTTTTAAGACTCATTTATCTATAGCAATTATCTCTAAATATGAATAGTATGCCAAATCACTTTTTCTGCTCATTAGACTTTGTCAATCAGTTTTTTCATCAGTAGCTGTTATTTTCATTATCCTTTAATGGATCCTTGGTGGGATTAAGGGGAAAATAAGCCAACAAAAAAAAATAAGGAAATCTTTCTTTTTCCTTAGTCCTTGTTTTTCTGGTTCTACCCTTCTTTCAATTCCCCTGGTATGGATCAGTCTCATATCTTCAAAATTAGGAAGATAGGAACAGCAGGTGTGGAGAACGACGAACATGTACTCTAGGCTGAATCTTTCTAAATTGTACAATGATTTCCAACTTACCAAGATCCCAGTTATAATATATGAAATTCACCCACAATTATAAATAACATGCATTTTACCTTTATATTAATATTACGTAAGTGGCATGTTTGATGGAAGAAATGGACAACATTTTAAAAGCACACATAAAAAAATCGAAATTATCCAGAATTGTCATATTGCAGAATAACCTCTGTCTTACTTGGGTTTCCCCAGAAAGACCCTGGTACAAGGGCTCCTGTGCAGATTGTCTTTTGGGAAGTGGCCCCAGGGAATGGGAGTGGAGGGCTAGAGCAAGGGAAGCAGGGAAGGAGGGAAAGGCCATTCAAAAGTGTATTATCAAATCGGTCACCACTCTGGGCAACTAAGACATAGTCTCACTGTAGAATGTGCTTCAGATTGTTCATCCAAGAGATGGAAGGTTGAGGCTGCAGTGAGCTGTGGTCATGCTACTGCACTCCAGCCTGGATGACAGAGTGAGATCCTGTCTCTGAGAGAGAGAGAGAGAGAGAGAGAGAGAGAGAGAGGGGAGAGATGGAAGAGGTGAATATATTCAATGGTGTGTTGGAACCCGCTTGCCCAACTTGGCATGGCCTGTTGTGCATATCTTGCGACAACTTTGTGCTCAGTGACATCAGGTTGGTAGCATGAAATTGGCATGTATGAAATTGACAGTGGGAATGTTTACACCGTAGAAGTTGGTGAAAGCCACAAATCAGGGCTATTTTTGTTAGAGAGCTGGTTGTTAAAGGTTCATTTGGCATATCACTTGAAATATCAATTCACTATCTCACATTTTCTCTTTGTCAAGGGTCACCCCATAGGGCTTGAACTGCCTTGTTCTTCCAAATTTGCGCAGACATCAGAAGGCTGAGAGGGTTTCTGCAGACAACCACAGGGTTGATAGGACCTCCTCCCGGCTGAGGCAATACACTGTCAGGTTACAGCTATGTAGCTGGTTTCCACAGCAATGACTGAAGTAAAAAGTCTGGATGAAAGGATTGAGGCCCTAGAGGTGTCTAATCCAAGCACTATTAATTTTTTGACAGTTTTCATGTATCTGTGCATGCACCCATATAAAAACACACAGTTTAAAGCTTACCAAAATGGCATCATACCAACCATACTCTGTCTCCTTCTCAGCTTTTTATGTTTACTTAACAATAAATGGTGAACATTTGCCATGTAAACAAATATTACTTTAGTGGTTGCAAAGTATTAGATATACCATAGAGTATTTTTTAATCTTCCACTGTTGCATACGTAGGCTGTTTTCAATTTCATGCTATTACAAGTAGGGCCATGATGTACTTATTTGTACGTATATCTTTATACCTCTGATAAATTCCTTGAAGTAGAATTACTGGGTCGGGGGCATGCCTATTTCTAAGACTTTTGAATATATTCCCTAGCCTAGAATATGTGTATCAACAAAGCCCATACCTCATGGACTTTTGAAGTCTTTTCTTCAGAAGACTTCTTTCCTTCCTTCCCTCCCTTCCTTCCTTTTCTTTGTTTTTTTTTTTTTTTCCTTTTTTGAGACAGAGTCTCGCTCTGTCGCAAGGCACCAGGCTGGAGTGCAGTGGCGCAATCTCAGCTCACTGCAACCTCCTCCTCTTGGGTTCAAGCAATTCTCCTGCCTCAGCCTCTTGAGTAGCTGAGAGTACAGACATGCGCCGCCACGTCCAGCTAATTTTTATATTTTAGTAGAGATGGGGTTTCACTATGTTGGTCATGATAGTCTTGATCTTTTGACCTCATGATCCGCCCACCTCAGCCTCCCAAAGTGCTGGGATTACAGGTGTGAGCCACTGTGCCTGGCCCCTCCCTCCCTCCCTTCTTCCCTCCCTTCCTTCTCTCCCTCTTTCCTTCCTTCCTCTTTCTTTCTTTTCCTTTCTCTTTCTCTTTCTTCCTTTCTTTCCTTTTTTTGAGACAAGGTCTCACTCAGGCTGGAGTGCAATGGGGTGAACACATCTCACTGCAGCCTCCACCTGCCAGGCTCAAGTGATCCTCCCACCTCACCCTTCTGAATAGCTAAGACTACAGGTGCATGCCACCATGAATGGCTAATTTTTTGTAGAGATAGGAGCTCACAACGTAGCCCAGGGTGGTCTTGAACTTTTGAGCTCAATTGATCTGCCCACCTCGGCCTCCCAAAGTTCTGGGATTACAGGCATGAGCCACCATGTCCAGCCTTTAACTTTATTGTTCTATAATTCTTTCATTCTAATACAGAAGTATCAATGATTCCTGTAAGACTAGCATGAACCACAATAAGTAGATTGCTTATGACTCCATATCCAATAGTTCTGAATAGTACATATTGTGAAAACAAACAAAACTACTTTACTTTAATATCTCTACCCAAAGAAATAATGTTTTTCCATATTTATAATTCATATAAACAAACCTGCAGCAATCTAAAAATTGCGTTCTTTAGACTTTAAAACTTAAGACATTTCTATAGCTGCTATTAATGACTGGTCTTAAATATATTATCCTCATGTCTTCAGACTCAAGAAGGCATTTGTTTATAAATCCATTCTACATAGCTATTTTATTTGGAAGAGAGCATAATGCAGATGACAAATGAGTCATTGTTTCTGGAGCAAAGCAATATTATTCCAGAACAAAAGGAAAGAGAAAAATAGTAACAAACATTGTGATATTTTTGAATTTGGATTGATTTCATCCTTCAACACTGTTCTAAACTATCATATTTCTATATTATTACATTTTTTTCCCAGTGACATCATCTTTAATGACAAAAAAAGGATGTTTGAAATCTTATGTATGTCCTCAGATATTTAGCAACTTAAGACATTGGCACTGCATTCAATTCTACTGCACTGCAAGAAGTTAGAAAATACAAAATCAGTGTAACAAAGCTAACACGGGATTTCGGAAAGGTTTCAATTCAACATTCATCGCAAATGTTGACTAATCACCTTCTCTGTTCTAGTTGTGGTGCTAGGCACCAGAGATAATGCAGTGACCCAGGCACACACCATCCCTAACCTCATGAGCTTGCAATTGAAAACCACACTCCAGTGGAAATAAAGAAAGAAAGACGCAAATGCCCAAACTTCGATTTGCTCTTCTGGCCTTCCACTACCTTCTCAGCTGTGAAACAAACTCTCTGTGTCATTTCCTTTTTGAACAATGGAGGGCCTGATAATGGCCTAACTTACAAGCAAAAGCTCATAAAATTGATTTGCCACATTGAATCACAACCCAAATGCGCCTCATTTTTATGGCCTAAAACAAAGATGTGGCGTCAATAACAAACATACTTTAATGGATGTCAGTTGTATTCTTAGTCTCTCTTCAGGCAAATAATATTCCCCCTTGCCATTTTACACATAAAAATCCTCTGAAAAAATCAGCTGTGGGCATAACAGTACTGTTACCCGTGACCATGGATTCTAAGACATACATATATGCTCCTAGGGCAAGCTGGTTGTGGGTAAAACCATGAGGGTAACAGTCACTGATCACTGTTGCCTCCCTGGAGTGACAAGATACCCCCTTCCCTCACTACAGCCTCCACCTGCCAGGTGGAGCGTCTCAGACTTGTGCCACCCTTTCCTTATTAAAAGGTTTTCAGGAACTGATCAAGTATTAATGCCCAAAGAATAAAAAAAAGGGAATTTTAGCAAAAACCAAAAGGGTGAATTTAGCAGAAAACAAATCTTTAAATCAAAGGGATAGCCCTACAGATGTAATTTAAGGTATCAATTAGCATATAGAATATATTTTGGCAGGTGAAAAGCCCAAATATAAAATAACTCTAGAACAAAAGAAGAGAAAACTAGTTAAACATTATTGGGTGGATGACAGGCATCTGCATGCAGTAGGAAGAACCCAGGCTTTGAATGAAGGAACACACTTGAGTTCAAATTCTTCCTGAGCTTCAGTTTCTTCAACTACAAAATGGGGACAATGACATCTATAAGATTTTTTTCTATTTATAGGATTAAATATGATAATGTATGTAAAGTACATGGACCACATAAGCAGTCAACAAATAGACGACTGTTCCTATGCCATCATGAAGTCTGACCACAAAGGTGCTTACAAAGTCTGCATATGAGCACTTCCTGAATGCCTTTTCCTATCTGTAAAATGAGGTACAACAGGATTTTCAGCTGAGTCTGCACCCCAAAAATTTGGAACACCTATGGGAAAACATGGAAGAGAAGTGGGAAAAGCAGACTTCGTTTTGTTTTGTTTATGTTTTTGAGACAGGATCTTCCTCTGTCACCCAGGCTGGAGTGCAGTGGTGTCATCTTGGCTCACTGCAACCTCCGTCTCCCAGGCTCAAGCGATTCTCATGCTTCAGCCTCCCGAGTGTCTGGGACTACAAGAATGCACCACCACCCCAGCTAATTTTTGTATTTTTCTGTAGGGATGGGGTTTCACCATGTTGGCCAGGCTGGTCTCGAAATTAGGAGCTCAAGCGATCCACCTGCCTTGGCCACCCCAAGTGCTGGGATTACAGGCATGAGCCAGTGGGCCCAGCAAAAGCAGGCTTTTTTTTTTTTTTTTTAAACCTTAGTTTATTTTTCTAGAGCAAAACAGTGGGGTCTTTAGTTTGCATTAGAATCGTTCAAGAAACTCCTCCCCACTTTTAAATGTTCATTTATTTATCACAATAAACAGGAAACATGTAAACCACATAGCTTTTTCCTCAGGAAATTTGTTTTAAAATGTGCATTGTGGGACCCATCCCTATGAAATTCTGACTCAGAAAATCTTTGGAATCTGCACTTTTAAGAGTTCCATACGTCATTCTGAGGCAGGGCAGCTGTGGGCAAACTGAGAAACAGGGCTGGAGAGCGTGTGCCTCGATTTCCACTTTGAGAACACATTATCTGGGAGTCTCTTTAATGTGCTATTTGATAATGTAAATGAAAAGCAAAACTCCTTTCCAAAGAGGAAAGATTTAAGACAATGAACAACTAACTTGATCAGCAAAGAAATGTAAAGGCCGATTTCATTGTGAAGTGAAATCTTGGCAATGTGTTTCTTTAAGGAAATGCTTTTTTGTTCTTAATATAGATTTGGGCTACTATGAATCTGGACATTGTTTTGGTTTCCAAAGGACCAAACAATTATGCCAGGATAGCTGGGGCAGAGGTGGACATGAGCAAAGGGTGGAGGAGCCTAGCTTCTCTTTGCTGATGTGAAGGCAACACAGAGGGGGGCCTGGTAGTTCAGAGCCCAACCCCTCAGTTCTGTGGGTGATTCCCTCTTGGTGTTTTTTTATACCGGATGTTCCAAAATGTGAAAAAGATGCTACTGTCAGCTTGGATTCGGATGCCTTGTCCTTTCGACAATAGGAGGCAGGGTCTTCCTGAATGTCAGAACTTTTTATCCTGGAAGGTAGAAGTTGGTGAATTGCAAAGTTTTGCTTCAAGCATTGTTTGGGGCCTGGGCACTGGGAGAAGACAACTGGTGTAGGGGCTCTTGCTGGGGAAGGCGCTGGCCACTGCAAGGTGGTGGGTACAGGCCAGGGATGAAGGAGAGAGTGCTAGCAGGCCATTTTCCTCTGGAAGCACTGCTCTTATAACTCTGCTGGCAGTCACATCCGCGGGGAAGGTCTTTGCTATTCTTTGTTATTTCTAATCCTTCAGTGAAGTCGGGCACTTGAACAGATTTTTCAGTCCCACAGATTGATGAGCACCTCCCATATTCTAGGATACCGAAGTAAGTGTGGCAGACAAGTGTCCTATCTTTACAGGCTTTCTAACTTTAGATCCCAAGGTCTGAGGGGAATTAAGGAATGAGCTGACATCCAAAATTGGACTGGGTTGTATGAGGTGAGCTACGCAAGGGGTTGATGCACCTTCTGTGCACCTGGTGGGATTTGCCTGGAGCTGCACAGATCTGACTCCTTAATCCATCTTGAGGCTACAACTGAGGGTCTGTTAACCTTCTTTCCTACAGAACATCTTTCTAAATTTGGATTAAAGATTTATAGAGCTTTACTAATGTCCTCAAAAAACAGGCCTATGCAGTTTGAACTCTATTATTGAAGCAATTCAGCTCTTTGCAACTAAAAACATTGGCTTCTACTCGAAGTATAAGTAAAAACTGCCTGATTGATTTGATGAAAATGAGAATTGTTTATAATTTAGCAATCACTTTTTTGGCATCCGAATAGCAGTCTGTTTGTTCTCTTTAAGCATGCTCAAATCACCCACCACCTTAATTTAAGACAAATTTCTTTCAATTACAGATAAAATATATGCTCCTATTGAAAATTTAGAAAATAAAAATGAAGAGAAGGAAAAAAATAATCAATAGTTTCACTTAGATATCCATTGTGATTTATTTTCTTTTGACGTTCAAACAATTGCCACTTTATGAAGGTTTGACCTGGGATTTTTTGACTTTACATTGGCACAATAGTGATATGTGTTTAGTAGAAATCATACTCCAAGGACCCACACAAACATTTCAGTATAGTATTTAATAAATTACAGGAGATAGTCAACACTTTATTATAAAATAGACTTTGTGTTAAATGATTTGCCCAACTGTAGGCTAACGTAAGTGTTCTGGACACGTTTAAGGGAGACGAGTTTAAACTATGATGTTCTGGAGGGTAGGTGTACTAAATGCATCTTCACTTTATGATATTTTCAACTTAACAATGGGTTTATTGGGGCATAACCCCATCATAAATCGAGAAGCATCTGTATTAATTTCTACGTGGTTGCAATTACACGGTATATGTGCAATTGCATATGCTGGGTTCTTAAAAAATCTGTTTTTAAAATACCTGCTAACTATATAAAGAAGAAAAAATATCACCTAGAAGTCTACCTCCCAGAGAAACTATCCCTTCCTTTAACATTTGGGTGCATTTTCTTAAAATTCCTTTTTCAAAAAGCATGACTGTGATTATGCTGGATTGAAGTTTAATTAATGTGCACAGATCCTGTAAGAAAGGGTGTGAAGAGGCTCAGTGACAGATCATATCTGTTATTGGTGGTTTAGTAGTCTTCCCCAATTAAACCTCAATGACTCAGGAGTCTCAGTATGACTTTTAAAGACACAGAAAACCATCATTCATGTTCCATGGCAGAAAAAAGGACAATTAGGTTGCACTATGTCATTCTGCTTTTGTGCAGGGAAAATACCTTTTTTTTTTTTTTTTTTTTGAGACGGAGTTTCACTCATGTTACCCAGGCTGGAGTGCAACGGCGCGATCTCCGCTCACTGCAACCTCCACCTCCTGGGTTCAGGCAATTCTCCTGTCTCAGCCTCCTGAGTAGCTGGGATTACAGGCACGCACCACCATGCCCAGCTAATTTTTGTATTTTTAGTAGAGACGGGGTTTCACCATGTTGACCAGGATGGTCTCGATCTCTTGACCTCGTGATCCACCCGCCTCGGCCTCCCAAAGTGCTGGGATTACAGGCTTGAGCCACCGCGCCCGGCCGGAAAATACCTTTTTAAAGTAATTCTCCTGGTTCAGTTTCTTAACAGAGTGACCCACGTAGCAAGGACTGGAAGAGAACACTATTCATTCCTGCTTTAAGTGGCCACTAAACATGCAGAAGGTTTCCTCTGAACCGAGAGTTGAAGGATATGGTGCAACAAGCCCGTTTCCTGGCACTGGAAAGTGAGGCCAGAGCTGCAGAAGAGGCAATGGTGAAGGAAGTGCTGTGGGGCCATGCTTGGCCCCCTCACGTGGGCCTTCAGCTGGCGCTCTTGATTCCAGGTCCCAGCGTGAGTACATGAGGATTCCTCTGATCTGTTAGCTACAACTTCCTCTTCCAGAGGTCTTACTTGTCCTATATGTCTTGGTCATCTGCATATATTTTCTAAAAATTTCCTGAAGATACTGGGATGATTCACTATCTGAGATGTCACAAACTTGAGAATGACTTACTGCGGTATTGTCTTCATATATGTGTGCATGTGCATACACACGTGTGCACATATATGTACACACACATACATATATACATATATGTGCATTCTGGCATCATGACTCTTTCCTTAAAGTCTTCATTGTCTTCTAAAACTTACTATTATAAAGGCTAAGACTGAGCAAAGCCTGATTTGTATCCTTTTGTAGAACCTTTTGTTCTTCATATTTGTATTTTAAATTTAATAATTTTTCTAGAATAGGTATAATGTGGATACTACTTTTGTAAACCCCTCAGCTATCCTTACTTTCTGTGTAATCCAGGTTTTTTTTTCCTTTCTCTTGCAGCCCTACTACCATGAAGGTAAGCCGTAAAGTCTGTTGCCAGGGATTGGGGAGGTTAGTATTAAAGAAGATTCTGGAGTACAGAAGCAGGAAGATATGCTGTGGAGATGCTGTTGGCAGAAACAGCTGGCCTTGACGGAGCAAACCAACAGGAGCAGAGGCCACCGAGCGGAGGCTGACGCCCATGCACAGGTTTGGGCAGCTCTTCCCCACACATACGCGTGGCTCACTTCCTCTCTTCCATCAGGGTTCTGCTCACATGTCACCTCCTCGAGGAGGCCTTCCTTGACTACCCTGTCCTCACTCCCACCCCCTACCCCTGCATTCCCTGTCCCCCATACTCTAACTGTGGTTTATCTTACCTGACATAGAACAGGTTTATCTCCCTGTTGTCTAGCAGGCTTTTAATCTAGTTCTGCTTTGCTGGACTGTATTAAATGAGACCCAGTTCCTGGGGTTTATCACTCTGAACGGATGGACCACATAAAAATGGGATTTTCATGTTCCCACTACAGCACTTTCTGGTGGAGACCACATCTCCCCATGTGCAATGTTCTACTCCCATCTCACTCTTACCTCCTGCCGAGCTGTTTTCTCAGAGCATGAGTCTGAACAGAACATCTATTGCTTTGTGCCCTGCTTGAGGACAAGCTTCACAAAAGCAGTCTATGTTGTTGCTGTTGTTGTTTATTGCTGTCTTCCTAGCTTCTAGAATAGCTTCTGGCATGGCACACAGTGTCATGAGTAAATTTGTGAGTATATATAATGGATAAGGTTGGGAGAAGAAAGTTAGTTTGGAAATGGGAGAGTTTAGTGGGAGACACAGGGCCCTGACTACCTCAAAAAGCAACAGTCCTATAAGAGGACAGAGTTTCTGTTTTTCTCCCTGGCCTAGGACTTGTACTGGTCTTTTAGCTTGAATTCATGGGGCAAGATGGTGGTGGTGGAAAGATAAAGGCATTTTTACCCAGGTAGACAGTTTCTTTTTCTGGAGACAAGAATTGAGAAGGTCTACCAGATTCTGGCAGCGAGGAGACTCTGTTTTCAGCACTGTGAATTTTTGCCATCATATGTATTTTAGTAGGGAGCTAAGCAATGCTGTTTTAGGGTTTCCATTCAGATTTTCCATTTCAAATTGGGCATCTATTTGCACCTTTAATTTGGGTAACAAGCATTTCACAGAGAATACAAAGTTGAACTATGAGCAGCTTAATTCATCCACTCAAAGGCAGACAAGAGGCTGCAGGTCCAAGTTATGCCTATACTATACAATAGAGAGTATTTTAAGTGTTTTGTCATTGCTTCCAAGTTCATGCAAATGCTTCTTACTAATTTATATTGGCCACATTCACTATTCTTGTTTGATATACATTAGTGAGTTTTCACTCTTTTAAAGAAAAGAAACCTAAATATGAATTGTGCATGGGCTTTATTCATTTACAAAATGCGAGAACTTAAGATTAAAAGAAAAACAACATCAAAACCCAGAGACATAAATAAAATGCACTTAGACGACTCTCTGGCAGTTTATTGATGCTGAGATAGTTTTTTCTTCCCTTGAAAATATATAAAAATTTCCTTTCATCTTCCCTGAAGCATATCCAAATAAGTTAGTGACTACATAATTCATATCCAGGTATTTTGTGATATTTGGATAATAGGTTTCAACCTCTTCTAAACTTATTTTATATTTTCAGACCAGACATTTGCAGTTTGTTGATTAATTCTTTTGGTTGCAGCCTCAGATATTTCCAGGTCTAAAGCCAGGTTTACATTTTGCTTTGAAGAGGCAGAAATTCCAAACAAATACAGATGGTCAGGCCATAAACTTAATTAAAATTTCTGCTTTACTGGATGTGACATTAAATATGGCTATAATGCCAAGAGAAATACATGAAAAATCCATCTGCATCCACATCCTGCTGCTTCCACGTAGAATGAAATAACAGAATGCTAAGAAGTATGTGTTTGTGTGTATGTGTGTGAGAGCACATATGTATTAAGCGAGTTCTCTCTTTTGGCTGGGTGGCCATACCCATCATATTTTGACTAATAAAAATTTTTTTTTTTTTAAATTATGTTTAATCAATTTTTTTTTTTTTTTTTTTGAGACTGAGTCTTGCTCTGTCACCCAGGCCTGAGTGCAGTGGCACAATCTTGGCTCACTACAACCTCCGCCTCCAGGTTCAAGCAATTCTTATGTCTCAGCCTCCCAAGTAGCTGGAATTGCAGGCATGCACCACTATAGCTAGGTTTTGTATTTTTAGTAGCGATGAGGTTTCATCATGTTGGCCAGGTAGGTCTCGAACTCCTGACCTCAGGTGATCAGCCTGCCTCGGCCTCCCAAAATGCTGGCATTTAGAGGCATGAGCCTTCATGCCTGGCCTAAAATATAGGTTTTAATTAAAATCTGGGGTTGGCCAGGTGCATACCTGTTAACTTTCCTATATAACGCTTGAGCACTAATTTGGAGAGCTTTTGAACTACTGTGTGGTTTTTCTGTCTCCTTTTTGTGTAAATCTAGGGCGTCATTTTTCTTTTCCAATTTGCCTGGAATATTTTCTTATTTAGAATTCTATGGAGATCATAACTCATCTCCAGGAGGATGAACAAGGTCACTCGTAGGAAGGTGGAGCATGGCTTTTCATGCTCTGTTGCCCAGGCTGGGCTATGTACTTTACATAAACTATTTCACTATCACCCCAGCAAACACTCTAGGATTTAGGTACCACTCTTATTCCTATTTTACAGACAAAGAAACTGAGGCATAGGGAGTTTCAGGAGCTTACTCCCAAGATCAAAACAGCTGCTGGTCAGTTGTGTCAACTTAAGTGACCTGGCTCCAAATCTTGCACTCTTACTCTGCTTTCTCTTGATGCTGTTATTAAAAGAGTGTTCTAGAAAGATAAATTTGAACAGATGTTTTAATTCATTTTAATTTCATATATAAGTTATTTTTTAAAGAAAACATAAAGTGTTCCACGTGCAAGATTATCACAAAAAGGTCAGTATAATAGAGTGGTTAAGCAGCCTCACTATAGAGCCAAGTTCCTAGGTTCAAATCCCAGCTCTACTATTTTCCTGCTGTGAGAGTTTGGGAAAGTTACTCAACTT
Organism: Sapajus apella; assembly: GCF_009761245.1. NCBI lineage: Eukaryota > Metazoa > Chordata > Mammalia > Primates > Cebidae > Sapajus > Sapajus apella. Next base: position 9,066,458 of record NW_022436959.1, on the reverse strand, counting down.
CTCTGGGCCTCACTTCAAACCTGTGGATGATAAAAACAGCACCCACTTCATAGAGTTAGTCCCAGTTTTCCAGAAAGGGGAGGATTAAATTATTTAATATACATAAACTGCTTTCTGTACATAGTGAGTACTAGGGGTTTTTATGATTATAATCTTTAAAAATAATTTAGCTGGGCATAGTGGTACAGACCTGTAGTCCTGTAGTCCTAGTTATTCAGGAGGCTGAGGCAGGAGGATCTCTTAAGCCTAGGAGTTTAAGGTATACAGTGAGCTATGATCACACCACTGCACTCCAACCTGAGCAACAGAGCAAGACTTTGTCTCTAAAAAAGTAATAATAATAAAATAATAAATAAATCAATGAGGAAAAATTGACCAGATATGACTTTTAGTAACCCTTATTCATATTAAATTCTTGAATTTTCCATGTGCATCTCTGAATTTTTGCAACATTTCTGTTGTTGTGTAAGCAAAGGGACCCAGTTTTTTTTAAGGACTGGTCACATGTCAGCTGTTAAACATCACATTACCGGCATCATAAATGAGGTCACCATTTGGCAAATAATTTCTTGGCAGGAGTGGTTCTCACCAACAGGGAAAATGAAAAAAAAATAAAATCCCCATTGTGATTTTTTAAAGCATTTCAGACACATGGCTCAGCAATTTTTTCAATTGCAAAGTTCTTTTCCTTCCATTTTAGAACTCAGATGGCTGAACTGTGTGGACGAGTTGAAATGACTGGTCAATCCATTTTTTTTTTTTCTGTAACTGTCATTTATCCGCAGATGAGGCTGTTTACCACAGGAAAAGATAACCACATTACAAAAACACATGCATGGTCTTTGTCTTAAAAGGCCATAGTTTGTTATCTGATTGCTTTAAGTTAATGTGGGGAACTTGCTTGAATAGTTGCAATAGTTGTTCTTACCTCATTTCCTCCCTTTCAAGGGTAGACAGAGTGAGTTTTCTCACTGAAGAAATGTGGGGGTTGGACCAGATATCACCCAAGCTCCTTTTTGGCTGTGACATTCTGTGGCCTCAGGTTCTCTTCTTCTTGTGGAGTGTTTTTGTTTTTTAGGGCACTGGATCCAAACAGCCCTACATGCTAATTTCATTTTGGGCTGCTGTGAAGACAAAAGGCAAGGCCTGATGTTTCAGTAAGGCATTGTAACATATAAAGGGGCTCCACAGATGTATCTTTTATAAAATCCTTACAGAAACTTCGAAGGAATTTTGCAGATGAGGAGAATGAGACCCCAGGAGATTAAGTGACTTGTCCAAGGTCACACAGCTTGTAGGAAGCAAAGCCAAGTTTTTAAAACTCAAGTCCTTTTATCTGTTGGTGCAGTGTTATTTGCAGCATGCCACAGTCCCTCACAGTCCAAGAAATAAACATGATGAGATTAGATGAACTCTTTCAGTTTCTTCAGCCAATAGGCCAGCATTGACTCTGTTAGTTCTGATTGGGTCATGTGTATAACCATAAACCAATCATTGTGGCAAGGGCAGTCTAAGACTTCTGATTGGCCAGACATAGTTCCAACCTCCCTCTGAAATGTGAAGAGGTTCCCAGAAGCACAAAGGATATGAAAAAAAAAAAAAAATCAAGGGCTCTCATCAGACAAGACAGAATAAATGATGCATAGAAATATAAGAAAATTCCCATTGTACACAGAGAAAGAATTTCCCCTGAAATATGCTTCAAAAAAAATTGTTTTAAATTGTCTTATTTTCTGTTTTGTCTTAATTGAATTTAAGTTTTGCGAAAGCAGTTTTTTTTGACTGTTCTCAAATCAAATACTAACTTAAAGGTGGTTGACGAAGCACAATGATGAAAGCTTAATCATTTCAAGTACTGGGATTTAGGAAATTCATATTCATTTAGTGCATTTGGGTCCCAGCTCAAATGAAACAAGCTCATTCTTCTTTGGGACATGAAATAAGGATTTGAATAGCTCCCAATCAGACCAAGTCGACAAACATTTCTTGGACATCTTATGTGTAAGGTGCTCAGGATAAAAAGAGGTGGTCGGGCTGGCCATGTTTCCAGCTTTGTTAATTTGACAGTGCCATCTCGTTTTCTGTTTCTTGCCTTGTGATTCCCAGATTTTATACCTGTGAGACATTTTACTTTTGGGATGTGCATCATTCACATTTCCTTTGGCTTCTAGAAGCTGCTCAAAGGGTTTTTTTAGAAATTGCTTTTGGATTATATTCTGTTGAGCAAAACTTTCCCCCTGGTTGTTATGGCAACTTTCAAATTGCAAGAGTTAGATGTCAGCCCAGAGGTTTGACAAACAGATGACTTCCAGACAGAGGGGCTGATTTAGGACTTTTGGAAGGGGGCACAGGACTTTTACTGTACTCTGGACTAGTTTACATAATTTGGAAATTGTTTTGGTTCAAGTAAGCTAACCTCTGAACCGACCATAAAGTGTTTGGTTACATTCCAAGTCCTTACAAGGAGCTACTCAATTCATTCATTAATATTCTGTAAGTTTTAACCAGCAACTAACTAGTTAGCCTGCAGATGTGGGGGGCAGTGGATGATGTCTGCATCTTGCAGTTGTTAGCAAGCTGGGTGCGGTTGTGCTTTTGCATCACGTGTCTCCTAACCCATCTTCAAGTTTTACTGCCTTCCAAAAACACGAATCCATCCCATTACTAAACCTCTGACCAGAAACCTCACTCTTACATGCTGTCTGGGACGATCTGAGACTGTTCAGGAGAATGTGATTGCAAATCATAATTTTCTCAGTGAAAGGAAGGTGTTCCTGTTAAATTCAGGGTTGTGGCTTCCCCCTCCCCAACCTCCCAGAAAGATGCTTAGTCTACCTTTTCAATGAGAGTCTGTATATTTACTTTTTATTTTTATCGTTATTGTTGTCTGTGTTTTTATTAGGACAAAGAGTTATTTGTAGTTTCAGTTCTTAAAACTGAAGTCTATTCCTTTAAATTGTCACGTAAAGGAAATAAAAAAAAAAAAACTATTGAGAGGTAATTCACATACCACAAAATTCACCCATTTTGATTATATAATTCAATGATCCTTAGCAAATTTTATAACCATGATTACAATCCAAATTTAAAACATTTCTAACACCCCAAATAAAAACTCAGTGCCATTTTAATCACTTTCCAGTCCCACCTCAGCCCCAGGCAACCAATAAAGAAGGATGATTTATCCTTAGTCAACTTGGCTTCGCTACTAAATCCTCGAAGTCCCTTTTGGGATTCATGAATGACCATTATTCCAGGAAAAAAAAATAAAGAAAACAAAATCTTTATTATTTTTTTCCTAGTTACAAAAGTAAGACACGCTTATTGTGAAACAAATTCAAAATTTAAAGAAATATGCTTTTAAAATATGTGATTTGTAGCAGAAAAAAACACTGTTACATTTGGCATGAAATATTTTAGGTTTTTAAGTAATATTAGAAACAGTACATATTTATAGTGGAAAATTGAGAAAACACTTAGAAGCACAGATAATTTAAAAAACACTTAATTTCACTATCCAGAGATAATCCCTATGCACTAGTTAGCATTTTCAGTGTAACGAATGGCCTCGAAGATCTCAGTGGCATAAAACAATGAGCGATTATTTCTTGTTTACAGTTTCATGGGTAGGCTTGGGCAGCTCCGTTTCAGGCTACAGGCCAATTTTAGGTTTGCTTCATAGATGTCACTTTATTTCTTAAACTCAGTGATTACGTGGAACATGTCTACTCAGAGGATTAGTAGAAACGTGATATTTCTTCAGGACTGCAATCAGATCTGCCATACTTCATTGCCCAAAACAAGGCACAATGGTGGAGAAGTCCAACTTGAATGGGCAAGGAACTATACTCCTCCCATGGTGATACTTGGAGAAGGGAGCCAGTATTTGCTAAACAGTATATCAGTACCCTGTAAATATTTTGATGTCTATTCTTTTCATTTTCCCCCTATATAATATTTATATAAAAGCTTTTTTTCCTGTTATGAAAATGGTTTCTAGTAAGTACATGAAAAGATGCTCAGCATCACTAATATTAGGGAAGTACAAATCAAAACCACGATGAAATACCACTTCACACCCAATGGGATGACTATTTTCAAAAAAACAGAGAACAACCAGTGTTGGTGAGGATGTGGAGACTGGAACTGTTGTGTACTATTGGTGGGAATGAGAAAGGGTGCAGTTGCTGCAGAAAACAGTATGGCAGATCCTCACAAAATTAAAACTAGAATTTCCATATGATCCGGCATTTCCACTTCTGTGTGTACATCTAAAAGAATTGAAAGTGAGGACTTGAACAGATGTTTGTACACCCATAATAACATTATTCACAATAGCCAAAGGGTAGAAGCAACCCAGGTATTCACTGACAGACAAATGGATAAAGAAAATATAGTATATTCAAATAACAGAATATTTTTCAGCCTTAAAAAAGGAAATTCTGGCTGGACACGGTGGCTCATGCCTGTAAATCCCAGCACTTTGGGAGGTTGGGGTGGGTGGATCACCTGAGGTCGGGAGTTCAAGACCAGCCTGTCCAACATGGAGAAACTCTGTCTCTACTAAAAATACAAAATTAACAAGGGGTGGTGGCCCATGCCTGTAATCCCAGCTACTCAGGAGGCTGAGGCAGGAAAATTGCTTGAACCTGGGAGGTGGAGGTTGCAGTGAGCTGAGATCGCGCTATTGCACACCAGCCTGTGCAACAAGATCAAAAAAAAAAAGAAGAAGAAGGAAATTCTGACGCACGTTACAACAGGGATGCACCTTGAGGACATCATGCAAAATGAAATAAGCCGTTTACAAAGGACAAATACTGTAGGAGTTCCCTTATATATATAGTACGTAGAATAGTCAAATTCATAGAAACAGAAAGTAGAACTGTGGTTACTAGGGATTGAAGGGAGGGAGAAATGAAAGTTATTGCTTAGTGGATATGAAGTTTCAGTTTTACGAGATGAGAGAAGTTCTGGAGATGGGCAGTGGTAGAAGGGGCACAACGATGTGAATGTGCCTAGTGCCACTGAAGTGTACACTTAGAAGTGGTTAAAGTGGTAAATTTTATGTTAATTTTATCATGCTAAATTTTTTTTTTGCTACGTATGGTTTTAATGGCCTTGTTAACATTTCCAAGTCAATAAACATTATTTTGTAGCATTATTTTTAATGATTGCTTATATAGTTTCTCATAATGTAGATATAATTTACTTAATATCTTATTATGGGGATTTATTTTTTTCATTTTTTTCTATTGTAAATAATACATTTTTGTTCCCACCTCTGATTATATTCTTTAGATAAATTTCCAGAAATGGAATTTTGAGGTCAGTGGTTATGAACATTTAAAAATATTTAAAAATCTGGTTTCTTACTTCTTCAATTACTTTCCACTATGGCATGTTACTACCTTAAGAATCCCCTATGAAAAATGTTATTCCATAGATATTTTAAATTGGATTTAAAAGATTAGTAATGAAGTTGAACCTATTTTGAGGTGGCTTTTCTTTTTCTGTTTCCCTACCCATCTCCCCACCTGCATCTCTCTCTCTCTTTTTTTTTTTTCCTGTATGTCAATTGCCTGCCCATGACATTTGCCCATTTGTGTTCTGTTGGGACAGACACATACTAAGGGCAGGACAATGGCAGCAGTCTACCCTGGGTACAGGCCATATGAGGGTATATTGTATGTAGACAATTTAAAACCAGTAATGAAATCTGTTAAAGGTCAACCTACAGCAGCATTATAAACAATGTCAGCGATAAACTACACCACCCAGCCCTCTGTTTTCTTTTCTTAATGGTCTGTACATTATTTATATATTATAGTTATTAAACCTTTGTCTGACATTCATGATACTTGCCTTTTCATTTTGCGGATAGTTTTTAAATTGGTTTGAGTAAGTGATTCATTCACATATTTAAAATTCAAAAAGTATAAAAGGATCATTAGGGAAAAGTATCCCTCTAATCTCAGAGACCTAATTCTCCTCCTTTTGGACACCATTGTGATTAACTTCCTATGCATCCTGCCAAAAAAAAATTATGCATAAATATTTCTTCTCTTTTAAACAAATAGGATCACACTATAATAATTTCAGTGCCTTGCTTTTTCTTTCCACTTAGTAATAGAGCTCGTTCTATATCACTACCTTAAAAGCATCTATTTTCCCCCTGTGTAGTAGTACTCCATTGTATGCACGTGTCATAATTGATTTGATCATTTCTCTACTGATGGACATGAACCATTTTGCACATGTACCAGTGTATCTGTAAGTAAGTTCCCAGTGGTGGAATTTTTGCCTTAAAAGATTTGTGGGTTTGCACATTAGACATTGTTAAATTGTTTGTTCTACAGGTCTTATCAATGCACATTCCTAAGAGTTATGAAATACCGCCTGTTTACCACAACCTGTTCCCCGCCGTGATATGGATGTTTACTAGTCTCTCAGTTGAGAAACATATTTTCCTGAATTATTTGAAAGTAAGTTGCTAACAACATGACACGTTATTGCTAAAGAGTTCAGTGTGCACTTTCTAAAAAATAAAACCATTCTTCTATATAACCACAATGCCATTATTAAAGCTACAAATCTTAACAATAATTTCATAGTATCATCTACTAGCCAGTCCCTGATCAGATTTCCCTAACTGTACCAAGTCTTTTATAAATGTTTTACTTTTTGGGACCAGGAATATATCAAGCTTCATCTGGTATGTCTGACTGATATATGGCCTTAGTTTCTTAATCTAATTCCTTTAGCCTTTTCAGCCATGATATTAACTTTTCAAGGAGACCAGGCCAATTGTCCTGTAAAAAGCGTGCCATTCTCAATTCATTGGCTTGTTTCCTCCTGATGTCACTAACACTGTTTGGGCCCCAGGGAAATGCTTCTTCACATTGTATCCTTAGAAGCCAAAGTGATTGTTATCAGTGCCCTGAAAAGTTAGATTTGTGCCCACTGCCCATGATGGAGGGACACTGCTTTTGCATGCAATGAGGAGGTGAAGGGTAAAAGTACTTAGGGGACAAGACAAATTAACTCACCAAATCATTCTTCTCAACATGAATGCAAAAAACTCTTGCGTAAGGAAGGATTGCCTCCAGTACTACCAAGCATCCATTTTCTTGCTTTTCTTAACCTTGGAAGCTGAGATTCCAGAAATACTCATAATTTTGTGTGGTGTTTGTAACAGTTGCACATTTTAGTATCAAACAGTTCATATATATGTGTGAAGTGTAATATCTAATATTTATATGGGTAACTGGATGACTATTGAACACTTGAATTGTAAAGAAACCCCATATTCCTTGTAAGTATGTAATAAGCTTTCACTAAGTTTTCAAAAAAAGGAAATATACCTGCAGCTTTATTAAATACTTTTCATTTAACCCTATATAAAATTTTGATTTTTGTTAGTGGCAAATTGTATTTGCCTTTTAATAGATTATTTTTAATATTTAGAAGAAAATTAATATTTTTGGAAAGCATATATAAAAAGTAAATTTAAATTTTATATATTTATATTTATTTAACCTATATTTTTGACAAAATATTCAAATTTTAGCTATCTAAATACCATTATATTTTATTTTTAATCTTTTAGATTATTACTATCTACAGGGCACAATTCATGTGAAATTACTAATTATAACAACCTAGTTAGTGATTTTAGTAAAGTGAAGGTAGCATACAGTAATTTTCTCTCAATAAACATATAACTTATAAAACTACGCATGTCTATTTTATTACAGAGTCACAGCATAGCAATACAACTTTCACATGTGCACAATAATAAGGCCAAGCACAATGGCTCACACCTGTAATCCTAGCATTCTGGGAGGCCAAGGCAGGTGGACTGCCTGAGCTCAGGAGTTTGAGGCCACCCTGGGCAACATGGTGAAACCTCATCTCTACAAAAATACAGAAATTAATTGGGCATAGTGATGCATGCCTGTAGTCCCAGGAGGCTGAGACAGGAGGATCCCTTGAGCCCAGGATGTTGAGGCTGCAGTGAGCCATGATCATGCCACTCACTCCAGCTTGGGTGACAGGGCAAGAGGCTATCTCAAGAAATAAATAAATAAAAATAAAATTAATCATAAAATACAGTTGTCTTTGATATTTTTCCAAGTTTCCGTTATCTTAAAAACCTTGTTTGAAAACCATAGCTTTGGATGTATCTTACGTGCATTTAATACACATTATAAAGGTATATTTGTCAAGATATGAGAATAAAACATACTTTATGAAAGTTGGTAGTTCACAAGTTTTAAATGTCTAGACAATGGCATTGAGCCTATGTGTGTTCTTGAGCTCCAGACCCTGAAAGTGTGAGGTGAGCTGGGACACGCACACTCAGGATTCCCCACTGGGTCTGTCCTCAGGTTTCATTACTTGGTTAAGGCTGATGACCCCTGGATCTCTCCAGTGGTAATGTACAGTTTGTCTTTGTATTTGGTCAGTAACTGGTGGGTGAGACTTTGCGCTGTGTTTTAGCATCCGTTGGCTATCTTTGCTAAATCAGTTATTGCCTTGGGGACTGGAAAAAGGTAACTTTTTTTTCTAATGACAGTGTTGCTTCTACATGTACTAGATGACATCGTTCTGTAGTAAACAAAAAGCTAGCCTTGGCTTTGTACTTTCCCTGCCCTAGACTTGGAATCACCTGGATCCTCAAAGAGCCTCTCAATGCAATTTAATCTGAGAATTAATTGTCCCAGTTTGAGTGATGCTGAACATCATTTTATTTGTTTAAGAGCCATTTGATTTTCTTTTCTGGAGCTGTTTGTTGAACATCCTTTGCCCACTTTCCTTACCATTTAGTTTTTTAAAAGTTTGAAACATACTATCGTGGCAGCCACAAAAATGCACTTTTCAAATCTCCTGCTGTGGGGAATGTAATTGAATGACATCACAGCTACTGCCTTCTGAAAGCACCTCTGAATTCATACCAAGACCATGATTTCCAAGGCTGATCCCAGCCAGTGGCTGGGTATGACAAGAACACTGTTCCTGCAAAATAGGAACTTCTGATGGGTGACCTTGACTCCTTATGGATTGTGGATCTGGTTGGAACTTTCTTAGAGCTACTCTGCAGTCCAAGGCTCTGCTATCTAATCCTGCTTCCTTCTCTTCCTTCAGAGGTATCAGATCTGCACTGTGGTCCCTTCAGGCATTTCCCTAATAAGTCTCTTGCATGTTCAACCCCCATTTTTGGCATCTGTTTCTTAGAAGACTTGAACAAACACAATCATAAACATAAGAGCATATAAAACACATATGCACACTTTACATAATTAAAAGAAATAGATGTGTAAACCTGCCACCTAGGCTAAGAAATAGAAAACCTGGAACTCCCTCCTTTGCCCCATCACTTCAAAATGAACCATCGTTGTGAATTTTGTGCCATTATTCCCTCACTTTTTGTTATTGCTTAATTGCTGACATATGTACTATCAAGCAAATCGTTGTTAATTTTGTCTATTTTGGAATTTGATACCAATGGGATTATACTTTAGGTATTCTTCTGTGACTTAATCTTATTATTCACTCAACATCCCAGGCCATCAACAGAACATTCAGATGTGTGCGCTTGAAAGTGCATAACTAAAGTCAGTTGACTTTGGTGTTTGCTCAGTTTTTTCTATTTGAGTACTTGTTTCATTATTTTGTAGTAATTAATTGTATGTTCTTGATACTTTTTAAATAATTATGAATGTTGAAAATCTCTTTATCATTTGGGGCTTTACTTTTCACTCTGTGCATCTTTTGATGAACAGATGAACAGAAGTAATCAAATATATCTATCTTTTCCTATGTTGTGTCTTCTTTAAGGAATTCTTCCCTACTCTAAGATCTTAAATTATATTTTCCTGTATTGGGTATTAAACATTTTATTTTGTATTTTATGTTTTAATCTTTAATGTACCTAAAATTGATTTTTAATCTGGCATGAAATAGGAATTGAATTTTGTTTTTCTTACTGAGGTGTAATTTACATCTGGTAAAATTTACCTTTGATAGATCTGTGAGTTTTGCCAAATGCAGGTGGGTAACCACTACCACATCAAGATATAGTACCATTCCCTCACTCCAAAAAGTCTCCCAGCCTCCTTTGTAATCAACTTCTTCTGCTTCTCGGCCTTTTGGCTAATACCAAGTGTAATCAACTTCTTCCCCTGCCTCGATCCCTGGAAACCACTGCTCTATTTTTGTCTCTATAGTTTTGCCTTTTTTATAAGGTCTTATAAATGTCAGATTCCTACATATATGGCATTTTTAGTCTTCTTTCACTTTGTAAAATGGATTTTAGATTCATCCACATTGTATGAATCAGTAGTCTGTTCATTCCTTTTTTATTGCTGAATAGTATTTCATTGTATGGTTGTAATATAATTTGATCCTTTATTCACTGAAAGATATTTGGGGTGTTTTCAGTTTTTGATGATTCCCATCAGCAACATAAGAGATTTCCCTATCTCTGCATTCACCAGCACTTGATATTATTGGTGTTTTTTTCTTTAAAAAAAAAAATTCAAATGAGTGTGTGCTGTTATCTCACTGTGGTTTTGATTTGTATTTCCCTTAGAATTAATGACATTGAGCATCTTTTCATGGGTTTATTTGCTTATTTGCCATTTGCATCTCTTCTTTCAAGCATTTGTTTTTTTTAAAAAAATTGGGTTATATTTGTTCTTATTGAATTATGAATTGTAAGAATTCTTTACCATATGTTCTAAATAAAAGTTCTTCATGAGATAGTGGTGTGCAAACATTTTGTCTTAGTCTGTCATTTGCCTTTTCATTTTCTTAATCATGTTATTCAAAGAGTAGATGTTTCTAATTTGATAAAATCTAACTAGTTAATAGTTTTCTTTTAAGGATCATGCTTTGTGTGTCCTATCTAAGAATTCTTTGCCTACCCAAGTTCACAAAGATTTTCTTCTAGATATTTTTTAGTCTTAGCTCTTGTTTTAGATCTATGATTTATCACAACTTAACTTTTTTATATGGCATGAGGTCAAGCAAATTTTTTTTACTTTAATTTTATTATTCTTTAAAAAAATTTCTTCTAAAAAAAGCCTGGATATGTGTGCAGAATGTGCAGGTTTTTTATATAGGTATACGTGTGCCATGGTGGTTCGCTGCACCTATTGACCCATCCTTTAAGTTCCCTCCCTTCAATCCCCACGCCCCCAAATTATTCTTTAACAATAAAATATCACCATTCCAAAATATTCTATTGAAAGTTACATAAGATATATCTCAGCTACTTCACTCAAACTTTTTTGTTTTAGTTTTAGGTTTTAAAAACTTATTTATTAAAAAAATTTTAATTGGTAAATAATAATTGAATAAATTTGTGGGGTACAATGTGTTGTTTTGATGTATGTATACATTGTAGGAGAGTAAATCAAGCTAATTAACATATTTATCACCTCACCTACTTGCCGTTTTTTGTGGTGAGAATTTTAAAAATCTACTCTCAGCAATTTTGAAATATACAGTGCATTATTACTGACTGTGCTCACCATGCTATGCAATACATCTCTAAAACTTATTCCTCCTAACCGACACTCTGTATCCTTTAACCATCTCTCCCTTTCTCATCTCTCCCACTAGCTACCTCCCCACTGAATCTCCAGCTTCCACTCTACTGGCTGCTTCTAGGAGTTTGCCTGTTTCACATAGAAATGCGATCATGCAGTGTTTGCCTTTTTAAATGAGTGAAGGTGGCTTTTTCCCTCACTTTTTTTTTTTTTTGAACTTTATTTTTTAACTGGGCTATAGGCCACAGTATAAATCAATCTACCCATTAGTCAATTTCCTTGGTAGCATGAAAACTACCAGGTAGAACATTTCCAAAGCAGAGAAAATTTTGATTCTAAATATAAAAACACTTGATGTTACTGAATTGAAAAAATAGAGCTCAAAAAAATCTTTAAGGCAGACTTGCTTTATTTTTTAAATTTCAACAAGAATATTGTTTTGGTAATTTCCTTTTTCTTTAAATTCCTGTTTACTCAATGAATGCATTTAAAAATACACTCAAGTGGGGTATTTCGTAAAAAGATTCATTTTGATATAGGCTCTGAGAAAGCTTCTACAATTAGTGTTGTCTGCATGCAGTTTGCCCATGGCAAGTCGAGTTGACATAGCAGGTGCACCTAAATTTTCCCCTCTTTGAAGATGGTTACTAAGATTTATGGGGTGTGTGTGCCTGCATATGCATGCCTGAAGAGACCTCATGGAAATGAAAAGCCTCTTTCACTTTGTGCACATGGAAGCCAGCCCTTTGATTAGTGACTACTGTGGAAGAGGCTGCTAGCTAGGGCCTCCTGCTGTTCATGCTGCTACCTCTTTTTCTCACCTTTGGCCTGAAAACTTTGTCCACAAACAGCAACTCCATTCAGCACTGCTGATCCTGTCCCCAAAGTCAGCCTTTTTGGGGAAGGTTCTTCAAAGTGCATTGTGACCTACAGTTTGCAATGGTAGGTAACCTTCTCAGGTGGCAAGCAGCACTCAACACTGCAGAATACCACAAGTAAACATTCCGATGGAGAAGTGATATTTTCTGTCCTCTACATAGTGGATTTAATGAGGGGTTAGAGTCAAAGTCATAGACAGAACAGAGGCAAGGATGTTACTGAATGCCCAGCATGATATCCACAAAAACTGCTGGCTGAATGCAGCAGATTATCAGGCTTTTCAGGACTGATAAAAGCCAAAACGGGCTGGAGTGCTGACCTTGAGGAGAACCTAATAGAATCCCACTTTGGCTCTGGGCTTGGCTATCTTTAAACTATGTCTTCTTTTTAAAGTCATGGAAGACAAGGACTATACACAGGGTAACTGACATCTTCTACTTCTGCCTGTGTAAATCTGTCACAACTGTTAGTGACCGGGCAGTTATGAAAGGATGAGAAGAAAAAATGTACTTTGAAATTCCATGATATTGTTACTAATGCAAAAATGGCTAAGATCTTAATTAATGTCCTTGAAAAACTAAATAGAAGAATCTTCATGCCTAGCTCTGTGAATTAGTAGTATTTAGTTAATACATCAAAATTCAATGTTACTATTTTAAAAACTAAATGAGATTAACAAAATGCTTCTCCTTTTTCAGTTTGGTTGGTTGGTTTGTTCCTGGGTATCTAGGTGAATTCCTCTATTGACTAATTTCCCGATTTCTGTGTGTAACGAATTTATTCTTCCCAGTTCTGCAGGTACAAGCCTATTTCCTTAGTAGCAAAGTGAACTTGAGTCACAACCTGAGGTCATCCTGAGGAAGTGGCTTCATTTGGGGTGATACCTGATGTTTGTTGTCTCACGCCAAGGAAATCGAGGACGTGGACATACAAGGAGTGGGTTTAAGAGCAGAAGTTTAATGGGCGAAAGAAAGAAGACAGCTTCCTGTGCAAAGGAAGGGGTCCCCAACGGGATTCTGGGTTCTCAGTCAGATGCAGTTGGTTTTATAGATGAGCTTAAGGAGGTGGTGTCTGATTTACATAGGGCCCAAAGATTGGTTGGACCAGGTGTGTCATTTACATAGCGCCAAGAAACTGGACATCCCATCGTGTTTTCATTATGCAAAGGGGGTCTCCACCTGGCTGGCTGGCGCCATGTTGCCTGCTTTTTTACTGAACACATGGCAACAAAGAAAAGGGAAGAGGGAACCTCCATGTTGAATATTCCTGGCCCCCAGGTAGTCTTTCCTATTGGCACACCTGCTGGCATTTAGCTGTGCAAACTTTCAGCTTGCTTATCTATGTCTGCAGCTTGATTTTACAAGCTGGTCTTTGTTAGAAAAGAAATGATTTGGGGGCTACTTTTTGTTAAAAGGAAATTCCACTGCAAACTTTCTTACTAACTGCCTAAATAATTTTTTGTTTTTTTAGCTCCTGTATCACTGGTTACTGGACCCTGTGGTTAGGTAACTTTAAATGTCAGGGTTACAGAAAATCTCCAGAAGGACCAATGGCTCTATTAAGGGATTATGTCTGTTTTTTGAGTACTGTGCTTAAAATTTTAGCTGTTAATGACTAATGTCTCTCAGAAATTGTTGCAATAAGCAATTTTATTAATCATTTTATTAACTGAATTGTAGAAATTTATATATTCAGTTAATTAAAAGATTGTACTATATATTGTTATATATATAGTACAATCTTTTGTAATGGAAGATATTAAAGATATTAAAGTATGTTTTATATTATATATATATATATATATTACAATCTTTTGCATAAATTCACTTGTGGATCCCATCTGTCACGGAACTGCGAACTCTAAAGAATACATCACGCCTGTAATCCTAGCACTTTGGGAGGACAAGACGGGTGGATCACAAGGTCAGGAGTTCAAGACCAGCCTGGCCAACATGGTGAAAATCCCATCTCTACCAAAAATACAAAAAAATTAGCTAGGCATGGTGGTATGTGCCTGTAATCCCAGCTACTTGGGAGGCTGAGGCAGGAAAATTGCTGAATCGGGGAGGCAGAGGTTGCAGTGAGCTGAGATCAGGCCACCGTACGCCAGCCTGGGCAACAGAGCAAGACTCCATCTCACAGAAAAAAAAAAAAAAGAAAAGAAAAGAAAACAGTTTAACAGGTACCAAATGTCTTGCACTGCATTAAAAATTCTGCAGATAAAATTCTAAATTATTACATATCTATAACCCTTTTAGAAAGCAACAAAGCAATATATAGCAAATGTGGGTTCATATTTTTTGACTCAGTAATTCAGCTTCAGGGAATTCTTTAAAGGATATAATCCAAAAGAAGGAAAAAGTGGGTATGCCTAGATTTTCATAGCAAAGCTATTTGTAACAGAAAAAAAAAAGGAAATAAATTTTTCATGAAAGATAGGTGCTTAAATCAATTGTTAAAAATGCAATTGGTGATTATAGTTTTAAAGTGACTCTTATTATTTTTATTTATAGATACATAAAATGCATGAGATTTAATATTAACTGAAAATGCAAAAATGTGTGTTCAATATGATTGAAACTATATAAGAATATTTATAGGAGCAAAGAACGAAATGTTATTAAAAATAAAAGTGTGGTGATGATCAGATTGTAGAAGATTTTTGGATTATTAAATTATTTTTTATCTTTTTTTTTTGAGACAGAATGTCACTGTTACCCAGGCTGGGGTGCAGTGGTATGATCTCTGCTCACTGCAATCTCTCCCTTCTGGGTTCAAGGAATTCATATGCCTCAGCCTGCCTGAAATAGCTGGGATTTCAGGCACACACCACCACGCCTGGCTAATTTTTGTATTTTTAGTAGAGACGGGGTTTCACCATGATGGCCAGGCTGGTCTCAAACTCCTGGCCTCAAGTGATCCACCCGCCTTGGCCTTCAAAGTGTTGGGATTACAGGCATGAGCCACTGTGCCTGGCTTTTTTGTTTAATCCTTATTTTAACAGTAAAAGATATTAAAGTATCTTTAAATTACAAAACCACAAATTTTGTCAAATATTTATAATCTTAAACTAAACTGATTCTTCACATATTTTCAAAACGCCAAAAAAAACAGTACCATAAAAGAATCAGTTACATCACTAAGTGTACTGTTTAGTTCAGCTGCCTTTTTTTGGAGGCAATATTTTCTTGCTGAAAGAGCAGTACTTTGATTTATATGCCGGCACAAGTCCCTTCCCTCGTTGTGGACAACCTGTTGAAGACAACATTCTGAGCAGCCCTCCCCTGCCACCCTCACCTTTCTGTTTCTGAGCATGGAATCCTGGTTTCTGTCTCTGGGTTCTGCACTTAACTATTTCTTCTGCCTGGAACGCTCATACTTTGGATCGTTCTGAGTCCTTGTCAATGTTTAGGTCTCAGAATATTATCATTTAAAAGGGATCTTTCATTAACTTACCTTAGCCAAGCTTGTGGCATAAAATTTCTTTTTTCTTTTCCTGGAGCTCTTCAGCAAGATCTCTAACTTTGGTTATGCATTGGGAGGTGGATTTATGGGCAATTTTTTGGTTCTGACAAGGATAGAGCATATTTCAGGTGGAACCAGAGCAAGCCACTGACAGTTACCAACATGTGGGAAGAGGCCAGCTTCTTTCCTTTGAAATAGGAAGACTCCAGAGGTCTCACAAAGGACCTGGGAAAGCTTCCTACTTTGGTAGGACACATGATGGAAGATCCGGTAAAGGAAACGGGACAAGACACACGACTTCAGAGGCCTCTCTATTTTCTAATCCCGACGAATGACATGCATTATATCATCTCCCTCATTTCCAAGTGGCCACATATACCTTTGTTCTCCATTTCTCAAGAAGTGCCTGTTGAGGTGATGGTGGTGGCAGGAATTTTACAAGGGCAATACTCCTGTCAGGTAAAAAGCAAAGACACTATTTTAAGTAATTTTCTTCTTGGTCTTTCTTTTGGCACTGAACCAAATCCTAATACATTCTTTGTGTTGTGGAGAGGCAGCTGCTCTCGGATTGCCTGGGCACCATCTTGCCTGGCACCCACCCTCTATTCCAGCCTTTCTTCTCCTCCTCAGTCACCAGAAAACTGACTTCTTTTGCAAGGTAGCAGTGATGAAAACTTTCCAGGTTTCATCGGGTAGAGGATAGACATCTTTGACCCTCAAATTAAGCAGAGCCTCAGCATTTCCATAGAGTAGGCAGGAATCAGCAGCAGAACTCTTTAAACTTTTTGCACTCACAACACTCTCACTCTGTTTTCTGATTAACTACATGTACACTAGTACAACAAAAATTAATTTGGTATAGAGCCAATAAGCCAGATATTCAGAAAGGGTCTGAAAAAAAAAAAACAGTAATTAAACATTGAGAATAGGAGTTGTGGGGCTCAGAGTGAAGTCTTCCAGTCTACTTATTATGCTCCTTGTTTAGGCCAAAATGTGATAAACCGCGTGGATATTTCACCTGTCAGTGCAATTTGCTTTCTGGAGTGGTTCTTGGTTATCTACTGGAGGATGAATGCACTGCCACAGGATGAAGATGATTGTGTAATTTGGAAACAGAAGAAGAGAAAGAAATTGCTTCCAAAATACCTTCACAGAATCTTAAAATCAGGAGTTACAAAATCACCTAAGCTTAATATTGCTTCCAAATGTCCCAAGACTTCCAAAAGTCTTCTAACATACGTTTCGGAAGACTTTTAACGTCATGAAAATATAGAAGGCCTCTGATTTTTGCGTCTAATATGTTGACTGGGTTTGACAAGTATGGTTAAAATTCTTCAAAATTCAAATTTCATAGGTAGCTCTTTTTTCTCTCCTTCCTTCCTTCCTTTCTTCCTTCCTTCCTTCCCTTCTTTTTCTTTCTTTCTCTCTTTTCTTTCTTTCCCCTCTCTTTTTTCTTTCCTTTCTCCTTCCTTCCCTCCTTTCTTTCTTTCCTCTCTTTTCTTTTTTCTTTCTTTCTTTCTCTCTCTCTCTTTCTTTCCTTTCTTTCTCCCTCCCTCCCTCCCTCCCTTCTTTCTTTCTTTCTTTCTTTTCTTTCTTTCTTTCTTTCTTTCTTTCTTTCTTTCTTTCTTTCTTT
>NW_022436959.1:8916408-9048829 GCF_009761245.1 Sapajus apella | reverse complement strand
TCTTTCTTTCTTTCTTTTTCTTTCTTTCTTTCTCTCTCCTTCCTTCCTTCCTTCCTTCCTTCCTTCCTTTCTTTCTTTCTTTCTTTCTTTCTTTCTTTCTTTCTTTCTTTCTTTCTTTCTTTCTTTCTTTCTTTCTTTCTTTCTTTCTTTCTCTCTCTCTTTCTTTCTTTCTTTCTTTCTCTCTCTCTCTCTTTCTTCTACAAATATCCTTTAAATAGATTTCTTTTACAAAGTTTTTGCCCCAAGATAGTCTAGCAGTTAGGAACAGGGACTCTAGACTTGTGTGGCCTAGGTTCAGATCTCAACTGTCATTTACTCACTCTGGGACTTGGGCACGTTAATCTAGCTCAGCTTCAGTGTCTTTATTTGTAAAAAGAGGGTAAAATTCGTACAAATCTCATACGTTTTTATGAAGACTAAATGAGTTAACCAATGTAAAACACTTAGAAGAGTCCCTGGTGTATAGTCAGTGTTTGAAAAATGTTTGCTTTGTTATTTTAAACCTAGGGGATCGAAGCATTAGCTTAGGTAGTTTTGGTAAAATATTTAGCTGAATTGGATTAATATTCTTAAGTGGGTTAATATTAATTTCGCTGTAAGCAGGTCCAAGATTTAAACATGGAAATGTTGTTTGTAATAAGTCATACCGATAAGTTTTCCCAGGATGTCACAAAAGAAACTCTCGTGCAGTAATTCTGAAACTTGAATGTCATCAGAACTGTCTGCAGGACTTGTTAAGACACAGGCTACTGGGCCTCACTGAAGAGTTTGTATATCTGTAGCTCTAACAGGGACTTAGAACTTTCTTTTCCAGCAAGCCATCAGTTGCTACCCGTGCTGCTGGGCCTTGTGCCGCACTTTGAGAACCACTGCTTTACAGGTTTCAGGAGGTCATCATAATTGCATGGAGGAAAAATCCTCCTCTTTCCCTTTCTTTTTCCGTGAGGAACATAGCCTTTCTGTGGTTTCTTGGGAACTAAAGTATTCTTTATAAACAACTTGATCTCTTTGGTTGAATTAAAATCTCCATTTACTACTTTCCTTTGTCTCTGCAAGTTCATCCCGGACCGCTCATCTCTGGTCTACCCTGTTGGCGTTTTTGTCTGCTTTGTATTTCGTTTTGCTTTTTAATTTGGTGAGGAACATCAACTTTGGCTAAGACAGATGACTTTTTGCTTCCTGGTAGTGGCTACACCAGTTACCACAGTGTGATCTCAGGCAAGTTTTCTTGTCTATCTTTGGTTCTCTCATATGCAAAGAGTAACGGTATCATCTTCTGAGGCAGGAAAATAGGGTCTGGAGGCTGGGAACGTAAGCCCGATTCACACGTAAGCTATGACAGGAAATATCCCCTCCCTAGGGCATATGCCAAGTAAATGACTTTGTAACCTTACTATATCCTCTTTATTTACATAAAATGTACACCAGGTAACCAGTGGAAACCTCCAGAGGATGCTTAAACCCCCCAACATTCTGTAATGGGGCCCTTGAGCCCCTGTGCCCAGGCCCACTCCACACCGTGGAGTGTTGTTTTACGTTCAATGAATTTCTGCTTTTGTCATTGCATTCTTTCCTTGCTTTGCTTGTGCATTGTGTCTCATTGTTTGTTCAGGACGCCAAGAGCCTGGACACCCTCCACTGGTAACACTTCCACTTCACAGGGGTGTTGTGGGAGTTGAATTAAATAATGTAACGGGAGTCCTTAGTGTGTACTTGGCCCAGAGCAATGGCCCAATCAAATGAGTTATTAGTATTTGATAAACATAACACAAAGCTAAGAACTGCATTTAAAAAGCAAAGTAATTGAAAAGTAACAGAAAAAATATATGTAATTTTTTTTTTTTTTACAAAAAGGAGATGGGAGTGAAGAGGATTTTAATTTTGATCAGATCAAGGAAGCCAAGTCATCAGTTACTTCACTTCAGCACTTAGTATCACGCATGAGTTAAAGCCAACTTACTGGATTATTTTGACTTGTTTCAACTTGAGAGACTAGAAAACTTTTGCTGGGGTTTACTACCACATTGTTCGAGGAATTTTGCTGCCTTTCTCTTCTATCTAGAAGTACTGTTTACATATGACCTCTAGGTAGAGGAATCTCGTCCACTTTGTATCTTTTCATATTGTGAATACTATCCTTTCTCTTTCAATTAATTTATTTCCCTGGTGCATACATTTTCCAAACCACATTTCAGAAAATCACAATTTAACATAATTTGTCAGAATTTACCATGAGTGGATAACTCACTTTTGCAAAAATTTATGATTCTTTGAAAGAAATTTTCAGACTCACTTTTGCCTGATACCAAGTTGATTCTTCTCATGCATGCATATTTGCCTTTCTGATAGTATCAGATACTAATATAACAAAGTTATGTCTACAAAAGTGGATCTTTGCAGTAGATATATTAAAATTCTAAAGAAGTCTTCAAAAACTTCCTTTAACGATAAAACAAAGGAAGCTATTATTATTGACATTAGTGTTGTTGCTAAATAACTTTTAAATTTATTTTGGGTAGGGGGCACGACATAAGGAAGAGAACTGGTGAAATATAAACTTTTATGGAGAGAATTTCACATGAGAACTAATCTTTTACAGCGGCAATCCAAAGCATAAATATTCAATAAAATGAATGAAACAGTAACTTTGGCCTTGTAGCAAAATATGAGCTCAAAGTGTTTTTCTTTTTGCTTTTAGCTGAAATGTTCATAATGAGCTCAACATGTTTTTCTTTTTCTTTTAGCTGAAATGTTCATAATGTGTGTATAGTTACCAATTTGCAAACACCTGACTTACCAATGACTCACCAAACAGCTAATCTTGTTCTGGGCCCTCAAACTTTTATAACCAGTATTATAAAATAACTCAGGGGAGTGATTTTGGAAAAAAAAGTCTAAAAAAGAAAAGAAAAATCCAACTGGAGACTTTACAGTCGTGGGTCCTCAAACTGCCTCAGAATCACCCCCAGGGCTTGTTTAAACACAAATTGGTTATCCCACTCTGGAGATTTTGACTCAGTGGGTCTCAGGTGGGACCCTAAAATTTGCGTTTTTAACAAGTTCCCAGGTGATGTTGATGCTGCTGATCTAGGGCTCCCTTATTAAGAACCATTGATTAAGAGTCTTTGAGGTCAGCCGGGCGCAGTGGCTCACGCCTGCAATCCAAGTACTTTGGGAGGCAGAGGTGGGCGGATCACCTGAGGTCAAGAGTTTGAGACCAGCCTGGACAACATGGTGAAACCTTGTCTCTACTGAAAATACAAAAATTAGGCCGGTGTGGTGGTCGGTGCCTGTAATCCCAGCTACTCAGAAGGCTGAGGCAGAAGAATCGCTTGAGCCTGGCAGGTGGAGGTTTCAGTGAGATCATGCCATTGCACTCTAGCCTGGGCAACAAGAGTGAAACTCTATTTCAGTCTTTGAGGTCAAAATATTGGAAAAGAAACGAATGAATTGTTAAAGATGAATTCTATTGCTTACCTGTGGAAACCACACAGAAAACAGCAGACATTACTTGGTAAGAGTTGTGGTGAGCATCAAATAAGAAATCATATGTAAAGCACTTAGAAGATGCCTAATGAATGGTAGCTTTTACTGATACTGTTACATTGTGGCTCCTCTGTTTTCAGTATCTACTAAAGTATTACTGAGATGTATCTATGCACTAGGAATATAAAAGTGAGTGAAAGCCAGGCTTGCTTTCTGTCCTCATGGACTTTACCGTTCGATATTGACGAAATAATCAGTTGTTAAAAGAAAGACTTCTGACAAATTAAACTTAACAGAGTTTATCTGAGCAATGAACAATTAGCAAATCAGACAGCTGTCAGAACCAGAAGAGGTTCAGAGAACTCTGCTCTGCAATGTGGACAGGCAGCATTTATAGACAGAAAACAGAAATGAGGTACAGAAACAGCTTGATTGATTACAGCTCAGCATTTGCCTTATTTGGACATGGTCTGATCAGTTGGCAGCCTGTGATTGGCTGAAGCTCAGCTGCTATGATTGGCTGAAGTGCAGCTATTTGTTATAAAATATTCTCTTAAATTAGGCTTTCGGTTTATTTAGGTACTGAATTGGATTGCATTTGTTATTTAGGAACTGGGTACAGAGACAGCCTCAGGCCAAATTTAGTTTAATTTAACACAGTCAAATTAAATAAAATAACAGCCAGAGCAAGTACTAGGAAAACAAGGTACAAAGCACATGTAAAATTAAACATGACCAGTATTTTCTGGCTGAATTTTTTCACTGTCTGCTTTACTGTATGAAATTTCATCAAGTAGAAATTCATTTGATTTGACCATCATCTGTCCTCAAGGGACAAATAACCTCTGCATGGTACTTTATATGGTCAGGGACACTAAAAAACCACAATAGACAATATTTTCCCACACTTAGTTTTTCTTTTTAAATTGTAAAATACACATAACATAAAATTTACCACCTTAACCATTTTTAAGTGTACAATTCAGTAGTATTGAGTACGTTCATACTGGGCAACCAATCTCTGGAGCTTTTTTAATCTTGCAAAACTGAAACTCTTATACCTATTAAACAAAAACTTCCCATTCCTCTTTCCCTCAGTTTCTGGGAGTCACTATTCTACTTTGTCTCTATGAATTTGACTACTCTAGGTTTCTCATATGAGTAGAATCATATTATATTTGTAATATTGTGACTGGCTTATTTCACTTACCATAATATCCTCCAGGTTTATCATGTTATAGCATGCCAAAATTTCTCTCTTTTTTAAAGGTCAATAGTATTCCATTGTGTACAGTATATGCCACATTTTGTTTATCCATTAATTCATCAGTGAACACTGGGGTTGCCTCCATGCTTCAGCTGTTGCGAATAATGTTTCTATAAACATGAATGTAGAAATATCTCTTTGAGATCCTGCTTTCAGTTCTTCTGGTTATATAACCAGGAGTTAAATTACTGAATTATTTGGTAATTCTATTTTCATCTTTTTTTTGAGGAATTGCCATACTGTTTGCCGTATGGCTGCACCATTTTGCATTTTCACCAACAGCATACAAAGGATCCAATTTTTCCACATCTTTGTCAACACTTGTTATTTTCTGATTTTTTAAAAAATAGCAACAGTCCTAAATAAGTATGGGGCTCTGATTTGCATTTCCCTGATGATTAGTGATGTTAAATGTCTTTTCATGTACTTATTGGCCTTTTGTAGATCTTCTTTGGAGAAACGTCCATTCAAGTCCTTTTGCCCATTTTTAAAATCAGGGTTTTTGTTGTTGTTGAGTTGTAGAAATTCTTTATAGATACTGGATATTATTAACCCTTATTGGAAATATGAATTGCAAATATTTTCTCCCTGCCTTTTCTTTCTGTTCCTTGTGTTCTGTGATGCACAGAAGTTTAAAAATTTTTGTGTAGCCCAGTTTATCTATTTTTTTCTTTTGTGGCCTGTGCTTTTAGTATCATAGCCAAGTAATTGCTATGAAATCCATAGTTATAAAGCTTTGCTCCTATGTTTTCTTCCAAGAAATTTTTAGTTTTAGCTCTTATTTTAAGTCTTTCATTTTGAGTTAATTTTTGTATATGACGTAAAGTAAGTGACTAATATTCACTTCAGCTATGTCTAATTTCTGTTTAATGGATTCACAGGATTCTAACATTTCAACAATTATTATGTTTTTACTAAAAATCTAATCTGATTATTTTATGAATCTGGCCATTTTGATATTTTTTCCTTGCTTATTTGTAAATACTCCATTTTTAATTAAAAAACATTTCCATATGGTTATATTTTGTGCCAATGACTTCAATATCTGAGGTCTTTTGGAGAAAGTGTTCTAAATATGGTTTTTTTTTTTTTGGTGTGTGTGGTTTATGAGGACTTTCAGTCATGGTGGCTTGTTTTCTTGCATATTTGTTGATCTTTGTTTATTAATTCATATTTTATCTAGTCAATTATTTATTCTCTTCACTCAGTGAACAGATATTGAGTGCATGCTCTCTCTAGCCTTTGTTTATATGTTGAGTATATAGAAGTAAACCAAATAGATAAAATCCCCTTCATGGAGTTTACAAGAGAGAGAGAGAGAGAATAAACCAGATAAATAAGTCAAATATATAATATATCATATAATGACAAATTTTAAACATAAGTTAAATAAGTGGGATATAAAGTATAAAGTGTTGAGTTATGGGTTTTTTTGTTTGTTTTAAGTGTTGGGTAGGATGACCAGGAAGGCTTCATTTAGATGAATTTTGAGTAAGTGTCTCAAGTGAAGGGTCTAGACAGGCAGATATTTGGGAGAACATTACATGGAGAAAATAGTAGGCGAGAAGACCCTAAGGTGAGCTCTTGACTTCCAGGTGACAGTGAGGGGCAGTGTGGCTACAGTGGTGAGCAATGGGGAACAGACTGGGAGATGAGACCGGAGAGGCATTGAGGATCAGATTACATTGAATCTTGTATGTCATAATAAAGACTTTGGCTTTCATTCTGAATGAGTTGGGGAGCCACTGGAGGATTTTGTCCAGAGAAATGACACACTTTAGCTTATGTTTTAACAGACTCATTTTGGCTTCTGTGTTGAGAATAGATGAAAGGGAGGTACATGTAGAATCAGTGCACCATCTTGGAAGCCATTTCAGTAATACAGACAGGACATGAATTGGCTTGGAGGATGGTAGTGGCAATGGGGATGTTGAGAAGTGATCACATTTATCTACATCTATCCTTTTAAATTTTAGGTGGAACCAACAGGATTTTTGGGATTAGATGGGGAGTGTGAGAGAAAGGAAAGAGTTCAGAATAACTCCAAATGGGCCGAGCAACTGGAAGGATGGAAGTGCCAGGAACTGAGATGAAGGAGGCTTATGGGCAGAGAGGTTTGTAAAATGAAAAGAGAAAATCAAGAGCTCAGTTTTAGATATGTTAATTTTTGATGCAATTAGTCATCCGTTTGGGGATGGCCAGTAGGTGGTTTAATATATGAGTCTGGCATTCTGGTAGATATCTAGGATAGAGATATAAATTTGGCAGTGTTGGCATAGAAATGGTATTTAAAGCCATAAGATTGGATGAGATTACTAGTGAGGAAATATAAAAGAGAAGAGGTCTAAAGTCTAAGCCCAGGAACTCTCTAAAGCTTAGAAATCAAGAAAATGAGAAGGAACCAGTAAAAGGACCAAGAAAGTCCAATCAGTAAAGTAGGAGAAAAACCAGACAACTGTGGTGTCCTACAATCCAAGTGAGGCAAGTGAATCAAGGAGTGTCAAATGCTGATGACAGGCCAAGTAATATTGATGGCAGTGGTATTTAGGGCCCTGAGGTTCCTGGCATCTCCAAGTTTCTGGGTGCCACTGTGTTCCCTGGTGCCAACTATGGAGGCTGCTTGCAGTGCACCTGGTCCAGCTGCAGCCTTGCAAGGAACCAGCACCTGTGCTGGCACCCGGAGCTGCCTGCTCCACTGAAGCAGCCGACATGTCTGACTGTGCAGTGACCAGATCCCATACTCGCTTACACACCCCTCACCACTCCACGTGGTCTCCCTTGGCAGGCATGGGATCCAGGCATGGGATCCAGGCTGGAAGCATGAGTCAAGAGCAACCTGCCAGGCTGAGTGGGTGGAATAAATCCAGCGGGCCTGAGAAAAAGCTGGGCAAAGGTGCCACTGGCCACAGAGGTTTCTGGCCAGAAAAGCAACACTCCAAAGATTCTGTGACAGTATAAAGACTAAGAAGCATCCAATGGTGACGTCAAGGATATTTGGGGCCTTGATAAGAGTAGTCTTAGAGGAGTCTTGGGGATGAAAACCTGATCTGAGTGGATTCAAGAGAGAATGGGGTACACCCATGTTTCTGACATTATTCATAATAGTCAAAAGCTGGAAAGAACCTGAATATCTATTGATGAGTGAATGGATACACAAAATGTGGGATATACCTACAATGAAACACTGTTCAGCCTTAAAAAGGAAAGAAATTCTGATACAGTCTACAACATAGATAGAACTTGACATTATCCTAAATCAAATAAGCCAGTCACAAAATTACAAATATAGTAAGATTCCACTCATATGAGGTACCTCGAGCAGTCAAATTCATAGAGACAGAAAGTAGAATGTTGGAATGAGGAGCTGTTGTTTAACAGGTATAAGAGTTTCAGTTTTGCAAGAAGAAAAAGTTCTGGAGATTGGCTGCATAATAATGTGAGTACACTTGACACAACTGAATTGTACACTAAAAAGATGGTACATTTTATGTTATATGTATTTATCATAATTAGAAATTTAAAAAGTTACAGAAATGGGAGACAACTGGAGACAGAAAGTATCGAATCTTTTGAGGAGTTTTTCTGTGAAGGAAAGGAGAAAAATAGAGGTAGAAATGAGGCCAAGAGTGTTTTGTTCTTGTGATCCTCAGTTGTCTGTTCATATTTATGAAGAATTATGTTTATCAATCTAAGAATGCTTGCACAGATTGCCCCTCTTTCAGTGGGAAGATGGAAGAGAGCAGGGTATACACATGAGTAGGCCTGAGTCAGGAATGTCCAGGTGAGAGATGGGCAGAAGAATTTTTGCATTTAGAAAAATGGAGTAACAATATTATCTATACTTAGGGTAGCAGTGATTATTAAAAAATACATGAAAAGTATTTTCTTGAGAAGTCAGTGCTGAATACATAGTAGGTACAATTACTATTTGTTATTCTTTATTATTTGCTACTTGGAAAAGGCAAAAGTTAAGTCTTTTACATTACTTTTAAATGTGTGAATTAGGAGACAATGCTAGCTACTTTATTAGGTTAACTTACATGGTTAAACAGATTTAGTGGATATTCCTTTGTCCATATTCCTTATATTTCTCCATTTGATTCCTGGATCTTTTATGAGGGAATTATAATTAACAGGAATTTCCCCCTTCAAATATGATTTGGTTGTATTTTGCTATACAGAAAAAAATAAAACAGACTATTTTTGTAAAGCAGTGGTTGCTTGTGAGCTAGAAAAAAAAAATCTTTGACAAGAAAAATGTATACATTTTCCAGATCCTTTGTCATAGATAAAAACAAAAAAAACCACTGTTGGCTTCGACCTTTCTGAAAGACCCTCGTTATCTAGGCTCCAAGAAAAAGGCATGCTCAATTTTGTGAATTACCATTTTATGTGAACAAATTGACGTCGTTATAGCATTCTTAATTTGGTTGCTGAAAGAGATTTAGATAATTGGGCAATTTACAAAAGAGTATGTTCTATCTGGGGCCAAACCTGCTTTTTCTTTGGGTTGCAGATTCTCTGCCCCCTTGTGGCCTTCCTCCTTCCTCCGGGGGTGTGTGTGTTTAATGCTGCTGCGTTTTTCCTTTCCAGGCTGGTTTGAGAAGAGTGTGGCTGCCTGGTTCCCTGAACACCAGACAGGGTTGCTAATTACATTTGCCCAGATGGCAAAGGGGGTCCCACAGCCTACGGACTTAATTTCGGAAATTTACTTTCAGAGAGAAGCGAGAGAGAGGATTGCTTTCCAAATTAAAGAGAATTATGTTACAGGCATTTGATTGTGTGAGGAGACAGAATCACAGAACAGGAAGGAAATCCTCAGAAGTTATTTAATCCAATCTGAACTCCAGAAGACGTTCAAGACAGATGGGCAATCTCCTAATCTCCATATCTCCATGTTTTGTCTTCCTGTCTCTTTTTGAAGATAGTGAAAGGATTCTTTTAAAAACATTATTAATCAGAAATATATTTATTTTAAGATATTTGGAAAATGCTGAAAAACTATAATGAAGAAAATAAAAACCATATATAACCCCATCATCTAGAGATAATTACTATTTAAAGGTTTAACTCCTCTTCATATTTTTTGGTAGAGAAAAGTTAAATATACACTTTTGCATTGTATATATGATAAATGTTTTTGATGGGAGCAGAGGCTGGCAAAATATGGCTTGTGGACCAAATCCAGTCCACATGCTATTGGCCTATATTGCCTGTAAGCTAAGAATGGTTTCACATTTTTAAGTGATTGAAAAAAAAAGAAGAACATTGCCTGACATGAAAATTACATAAAATTCAACTCTTATTTCCCACAAATGAAGTTTTATTGGAACACAGTCATGTGTACAGCCTACAGTGAGCTGTGATGTGCAACTGCACTCTAGCCTGGGCAACAGAGCAAGACCCTGTCTCAAAAAACAAAAAACAAAATTATTGCTCATATAATTTTGTGTATGGATTCAGCTTTTTCACCCTCAGTCTCTTTCTTTTAAACATTTTTTTTGCAATGGTCCTTTAAATAATATTTATTATAAAAATTAAAATGCACCATAGAGAGTACAATACGACCATATATCCATCGTCCAGTTTGAATAATTACCAATATTTGGCCGCATTGTTAATATTTTTCTTTGTTGAAATATTTTAAAGTAAATTACAGAGATTGTATGATTTCATCCCACTTGAGGAGTAATTTAAAAAAAAAATTATAAAATGATTTGCCAGAGATTCAGGTTCAAAAATATTATAAAACCAGTTAATGTTCGTGATGAATATTGAAGAGCATAAAAACAACACAGAATATATAAATACTCAAAGTAAAAAGTAGAAATTCCTTTTTCACCTCTCTTCTCCCCTCCTCCCCTGCCAGTTTAGTGGATATCCTTTCAGTTATTTTCATATGTGTATGTATAGGAATGCATTTTTTATAACTTAGATTAACTGTTTAAAACATAATTTTGGGATAAAGGAACAAGAGAAGAAACTCTTCTCTTGCAAGCACGTATGATAGCACACCAGATGAGCGCCTTAACTGATGGAGAGTGAGGACTGGGACCTTCCTAGGTTAGTAGTTAGGGTAAGATATGTTTTCTTCTTCAAATGCCACCCATCACCAAGAAACTCACATGAGAAACCAGGACTGGGAAGTTGGTATTGGCAGGGACACTCTTTTTACTGCCCCTTGCCACCACCCCACTTAATTTCTCAGTTAACAGGTGGATACACATAGTAAATTCAAGAAATCCTGCATTAGGCTCCCTCAAATGAGAGTCACTGTATATAAAATCCACCTTATTGCACTTTTTATCCACTTTTTTTAAACCACTTTCTGCACTTTTTATCTTAATAGCAAACCTGGAATTTAGAGAAAGTCTGCATGAATAATGTAATGAATTACTGTATACCCACAACCCAGATTCACTAGTTACTACTGCCATATTGATTTTCTCTCTATATAAATACTGATATTTATTAATCTTGTTGTTATTGCTGAAGAATTTGAGAATAAACTGTAGATATCATGACTCTTTACCCCTTGATCTTTCAGTGTGTAAGTGCAGTTTTGGGGAAGCTTCATTTTAATGTGTACAGAAGTCTGGGGCAAAGACCCTCGGGGTCTGTTGGATGTAACTTTTCCAGGTACAGTTCACTTGAGTGGTTTGTGGAGTTACCTGATCATTTTTGTACTATAAATCGACAAATTACACAGTCTCTTCAGTTGTTTCATTTTTATAAAAGAAAAATGTTTCTTTTAGAAAATAAATTTTGTAGGGCTTTTGTAGCATTAGAATTGGAGTACATTTTCCCCATTCTAGTTTTTCTTTTTCTGAAATATATGTGTAGTTTTAAAAAATAATGGCTTTATTGAAATGTTAGTCACCTAACATAAAATTCATCCTTTTAAAGTATGTAATTCAGTGGGTTTTAAAAAGTATATTCACATGTTGAATTATCAATACTTAATTATAGAACATTTTCATCAACCTCAATAAGGTACCTATCAGCAGTGATTTTTCCTTCTCACCTCTCTCCAGTCTTTGGCAGTCACTAATTCTGTTTTGTGTCTCCACAGATTTATCTCTTCTGAACATCTTGTAGAAATGGAATCATGTAATATGTAGCTTTTTGTGTATGACTTCTTGCATTTAACACAAGGTTACAAGGTTACGTAGAGTGTATTGAAACTTTAATTAATATTCTTTTATATAGGTATTTACATTTTGTTTATACATTCATCAGTTGGTAGACATGCACACTGTTTTCATGTATTAGCTATCATAAACAATGCTACTGTAAACATTTGCATACAAGTTTTTTGTGTGGAAATACGTTTTCAATTATCTTGGGAATATACCTAAGACTGGAATGAGTCATTTGGTAGCTATGTTTAATCTTTTGAGAAACTTTTCTGAGAAACTGTCAGCCTGTTTTTCCAAATGGCTGTACTATTTCGCAATCTCACTAGCAATGCATGAGCATTTCCATTTTTCGTATCCTTACTGACACTTGTTATTGTCCACCTTTTTGATTATAACCATCCTAATGGACATGCAATTTCACCATAGTTTCGATTTGGATTTCCCTAATGACTAACGATGTTAAGCATCTTTTCATGTGCTTATTGGCCAAATTGTGTACCTTCTATGGATAAATGTTTATTCAAATTCTTTGTCTATTTTTTAGTTATTTGTCCTTTCATTGTTAAGTTTTTAGAATTCTTTATATAATTCTGGAGACAAGGACCTTATCAAATATATGATTTCAAATATTTTCTCCCATTCTGTGAGTTGTTTTTCTATTTACTTGATGTTTTTTGAAACACAAAAGTTTTTAATTTTAAAAAGTCAGATTAATTTATTTTTTATTTTGGTGCTTGTGCTTTTGGGATCACATCTAAGAAACCATTGTCAATCCAAGGTTATGAAGATTTATGCCTATGGTTTTTCTAGGAAAGTTGTATGTTTTAATTCTTATATTTAGATCTATGATCTATGTTGTATTAATCATGAGTATGGTGTGAGGTAGGGGCGTATGGTATTTTAAGAATAAAAATATTTCAGAAAAAATATTTCAGAATAAAATTGTTTTAAGAATAAAAAGTATTTGAAAAGTAAGTTTATGATCAAAATGAACTGACAGCTTTCAAAGTCCTAACGTTTGTTGTTTCAAAATTTGTATGCCTGTAGGATAGACATTTAAATTGATCATCATTAGACTGGATTAGAAAAAGATATACAAAAACAAAGTAAGCTTTTTCCTTTTTGAAAAGATCTGAAAATGGAATTGTCAGGTAGCTGCTGCCTGTGTATTGTTCTATTAACTGTATATGCATGTGTTTTTTTGCTCCCCTGCCCTGCCAATCTCATTTAGTCACAAGAAAGCTAAAAACAGTCATAAAGATCTAGGCGATAAATTTTAAGCAAACAGGCAATTCGAAAAAACAGGATTGTGAAATGTCCAACTAAAAACATATTCAAAAATGGTCCATGAATCCCCAAATATCTTTTAGGCACATTATATGTAGATAAATGGATTTTAAAGTTTCTGGTTCTCATTTTCAGAGGTCATAGACATTAAAAAATTTTTTTTTGATAATGAAAGAATGTTTATTTCCACGTTGTGCTCAGGCCTGAGCTAAAGTACATTAAGACATTGAATGATGTCACCCAGGGATATCTAATCAGGCAACATATAGGACTGATATGAGCAAGTGTTGATGGTGGTAGAGGGGTTGCACTGGTAACTCATGCAGAAGGAACCAGCTAGACAGTAAAACAAAAATTTGCAGAACACACCAAGTGATCAAATCTCACATCTTTAGGATAGGCAAACTTGATTGCTGGGTTAAGAACCATAGATGTCAGTTAAGGTTGGCAGTGGAGGGGCTTCCTCAGCTTAGATTGTCCTCTGACTTGTATTGTTCAGCCTATACATCTAATTGCCAGCACTTTACATTTAATTTCATGAGAAACCAAGTCCTCAGTTAAGGGAAGGAAATTGCTTTGACCAGATCTTATGGCTCAGATTGGTCACATTGGCAAGACCTCAAAGTCTCCATAACCAAAGCTAGGGAGAGGCTCTATATGCTAGAAGGAGTAACTAGTCACTGCAGATGGTCTCAGCCTTAACCCTATGCAGGGAGCTTGACTCTAGCACCAAGAACCTGGCTTTTCAGACTCTACATAGGAATTCCACCAAAATTAAAAGATGTATAACCTGGACCTACATCATCCAACTCAAATAACTCAAAGGGCCTCCCCATAGAGACCAAAGCCCAATATACTTCCCTTAAGGAGCACCAGCAGTGTTTAAGTTTAGCTTTGTTAAAAAAAAATTAGCCATAACGGATTTCTCAGTTTGTGACACTAGTCACCTTGAAGAACACCTCGAAGAACACCTCTAAATGCATGAACTAATTGAGCACTGGTTCAACCTTTAATTTCTGTCTGCTTGCTTTTTCTGCCCCTGTCTACCTTTAAGAGACAGGGTCTCACTTTGCCACCCAGGGTGGAGTGCAGTGGCATGATCATAGCTCACTGCAGCCTTAACTCCTGGGCTCAAGCAAACTTCCCATGTCAGCCTTCTGATTAGCTTGGACTACAGGCATGTACCAGCAGGCTGGGCTAATTATATTTTGTAGAGACAGGGTCTCACTATGTTGCCCAGGGTGATCTCAACTCCTGTCCTCAAGTGATCTTCTGCCTAGGTTCCCAAAGCGTTGGGATTATAGGCAGTAAGCCACCACGCCCAGCCCCTGCCTACATTTACAATATTCCACTCAACAAATAACATTGAGTCTTCCTGGGTCTCGGAAGTGAAAAAAATTAAGTGCTATGTAGAATTAAGCAAACATGTAAGTGATGTTTCAGAAGTAACATCCTTAAGTAGGCTTAAAATAAGGCCTACATCAATGCCCTAACTCAAACGAGGACAGACAACTGTTGTTTAGTCTTTATTTCATAATCATACACTTAACTCTGTGATCCAGCTAGGCACAGAAGGGAACAAGAAAAACATGGAACCCAAAGGGAACTGCAGCAAGAGCACAAATATTCTAGGACACTGTGAGCAGATGGGGTGGAGGGGCGCTTTCCTGAGAAGGAATGGTCTGGTGGTTAAGACAAAAAACACAAGTCAAACTTATTAGAGCTGTCCACAGTCAGCAGTGGTGATCTTCTTGCTGGTCTTGCCATTCCTGGACCCAAAGCGCTCCATAGCCTTCACAATATTCACGCCTTCTTTCACCTTACCAAAGACCACATGCTTGCCATCCAACTGCTCCATCTTGGCAGTGCACATGAAAAACTGGGAACCATTTGTGTTAGGTCCAGCATTTGCTATGGACAAGATGCCAGGACCTGTATGCTTCAGGATGAAGTTCTCGTCATCAAATTTCTCCCAGTAGATGGACTTGCCAACAGTGTCATGATGGCATGTGAAGTCACCACCCTGATACATAAAACTTGGAAGAATTCTGTAAAAGCAGGAACCCTTATAACCAAATCCTTTTTCTTCAGAGCTCAGAGCACGAACATTTTCTGCTGTCTTTGGAAACTTTTCTGCAAAGAGCTTGAAGCAGACGTGGTCCAAGGAGTCGCCGTCGATAGCAACGTCGAGCACAGCAGGGTTGACCATGGCTGATAGTACCGGGACCTCTGATGGCAGTAGCCTCTGCAAAGCTGGTCATAGAAATTTGAGAGTCTCTCCTGTATGTATTTTTTTAGCTACTTATTTTTATATTAAATGGTAAATTATTGACTGTAGATACCTTGTCTTAATCCCCTTTGTTTTTTATCGTCTTCTGTCCCCAGGGCAGCTATGTTTTGCTTTTTTGGATTGTGTACTACACAGCTTTAAAGGGTGCCTGGGGTTGAGCAGTGCACATCTCTCTCACTGTACAGGGAAGCCCTGACCATCACAATAAATTGTAGGCAGCAAGTATTTTCATTTATTTGCTGAATTAAAATGAATTCCCATAAGTTCCCTCTAAAATCACTGGCAGATTTGTGGTGGGCAGAATGCATTGGAGACAGGTAGTAAACACTAGACCAGATTAATATTTGCATTGAGTGCCTCTGTTATATCTTTTAGCATACATTAAAGTGGATTCTAGTCTTGTTCTAGTAAAACCCACAACTGAGTGACCCAAAGATGAGACTGCTGGCTGGTAGTGCACGCCCTGCAGGGTGGCAGGAGGCTGGCTTCATCCATGTTGCGATATTTCCTAAGGAATGGCTTATATCTAGAGGCTGTGATATCTTCGTCCCTAGTTATCCACCTTGTGTGTACCTTGCATTCCTTCCTTTTCAGCATGCAGAATTGAACTTGGCTTTGAAGTAAACAATACTGGCTTTTGAGTGATCCAGCAGCTGTTACACTTTGGTGAGAGTTTTCTTCCCTACCCAGGTCTTGTTTTCCATTTCTCTCTCCATCACTTTCTCTTCTGCCCCCACCTCTTCAGGCTTACTCTACCCAATTACCACGCCAGGAATAATTTCTGTCTATCTCCTTTCCCAAAGAGATGCTTCCTTTATTCAGCCGCTTAAATAAGTAAAACAGTTTCCCTTTCCCCTGAACCACCTGCTCAAAATACAAGCGGGAGACCAATTATAACCTAGGAGACAAATCCCCTTTGAACAGCTGATCCAGGGAATGGATTTGGAGGCTTATCTTCGGTCTGAATCACAGGGTCATGCCAGGGTCATCTCTAGAGCAAATCGTCCCCTCGGCTTCCACTGAGCTTACCCTGAAATGTGCACACTGGGTCTCTTTTCCCATGGATTATGAAGCTATGTGGTGAAGGCTGCTCATTTGATGTACTAATCAGCATCTTGACATAACACATGGGAAAAGTTTAAAAGTTTGCCCTTGTACTGCAAGTCTTCTAGAGTACTTTCTTATTATGTGCTTGTGATCACAGACAAAAGCCTGTGACTGTAAATCTGAAAAAAATGACTTCCAAAGCTAGGGCAGTGCTTCTCAGATTTTCATGTGTATACACATCATCCAGGGATGTCATTTAAATGCAGGTTTTTATTGCCTAGGTTTGGAACAGGGCCTGAGATTCTGCATTCTAACAAGCTATCAGGTGGGGCTGATGCTGTGCTCCACCGGACTGCACTTGGAGGAGAGCCTGCTGATGGACAGTCAGCTGGGAAACTTTCAGTTTGAGGCATACTTAGTGAAACTTTGTATTCCTTAACTACTGCCCAAGGGCCTTGTGCCTTGTGCAAGACACACCTGTGGATAGTAGACACACCTGACAGCGATAACTTGACTTCAGCATACCCTGAGAATGACCCTGCAGGGCAGATGCACCCAAATGTGTCTTTGGAGTTTCGAGCTAAGGAATCCAGAAGTGGCCGACCTAAAGATTCATTCCTTATCTATGAGGAATATCTGAGCCCCTCAGCCCTCCCAAGGAACGCAGGCAGTACAGGAGATCAAAGCCCTGTGTTTTGGGTTAAATGAAGGTTGCCAGTTGGAGGTTGTTAGTAGGAAGGTGCTAAGTGAAAACGCTATTTAAACTGCATGCTTCCTACAAGCAGCTCTCCTGCCCTGCCCGCTGCCACTGGGAAGAGCAGTGCTCCTGTCCAGCCCACCGACCCTGGACCACGCTTGTAAGTAAATTCCCCTCAGTAAACCCCATGTCTGCTTTGCTGGCTCTGGGTCTCTTGTTCGGCCTCCTGAACCTGGTGCCGTCCCTACTAGAGTTGAGAGGGGGCTGGCATGAGTGACCTCTTCTGTTTGACTGCCCAAACTTCTCTGGGCATTCCTTATTTTTGCCCCCCTCTCCCTAGTTCAAATGTTTTATTGCTGTAGTCATCATATTGAATGATATTTATTTGTTTACGTGCCTGCCACCTAGACTCTCGGCATGTAGGGATAAGAGAGAACTCTCATTCATCTTTGGATCAAGGATACCTAGAACAGCATCTGTTACACACACACACACACACACACACACACACACACACACGGAGTAGGCACTCAACAAATATTGGATAAAAGAAAAACTGATAAATTAAATTCATAAAATTAAAACCTATCCATCTGAAACATCATAAACAGGATACGAAGGCAAATGACAAACTAAGAGAGATATTTGCAGTGTATTAAGATCTCTTATGAGTTGTTACATCTTGAGTTGGGTCCCTCAAAAGATATGTCACTGTTCTAACCTCTAGTACCTCAGAATGGGAGCTTATTTGGAAATAGAGTCATTGCAGAATAATTAAACTGTGGAGTAGGGTGGGCTCTTAAGCCAATATGACTGGTGCCATAAGAGGAGGGGACATGGACATACAGGGAGCACCTCACATGCGGATGGAAGCAGAGATCTGACTGATACAGCCACAAGTTTTGGAACACCTGGGGGTGTCAGAAGCTGGAAGAGGCAGGGAAAGGTCCTCCCTAGAGACCTCAGCGGGAGCATGGTACTGCCGATGCTTTGATTTTGTACTTCCGGGCTCTAAAACTGTGAGAGAATACATTTGGTTTTTTTGTTTTGCTTTTGAGAAGGAGTCTTGCTCTATTGCCAGGTTGGAGTGCAGTGGCACAATCTCGGCTCACTACAACCTCCGCCTCCTGGGTTCAAGTGATTCTCCTGTCTCAGCTTCCCAAGTAGCTGGGACTACAGGTGCATGCCACCGTGCCCAGCTAATTTTTGTATTTTTAACAGAGACAGGGTTTCAGTATGTTGGCCAGGATGGTCTTGATCTCTTGCCTTTGTGATCCATCTGCCTCGGCCTCCCAAAGTGCTGGGATTACAGGCGTGACCCACCATGCCCGGCCATTTCTGTTGCTTTAAACCACCTAGTTTGTGGCATTTTGTTACAGCAGCCATAGGAAACTGACACATAAGCAACAAGAAAAAGAATGATCTAGTAGCAAAGGGGGGAGAAAACCCAATCATAGGCAGTGCACCCCAAAATGCAAATTGCTCATAAACAATGTTCAAGGGCTAGTAATCAAAGCAATGCAAAATAAACACAATATTGAAATGCTATTTTTATCTTATATTTATTAATTAGGAAAAAAATACAGTGTTGTGAGTTTAGGATAACAGGCCCTCTTCTGTGCTTGAGTCGCTATTAGCTGTTGATATGACCCCCAAGTATATCTTAAGTTCCACTTCTCTCCATGTCTTCTGCCATTGCTTCCTTTTAAGATACCATTGTCTTGACTTTCTAGACAACAGAATTAATCTAAATGGCGCTGTTACTTACCTTGCTTAGAGCTGCCAGAGGGAGTCATTTAAAAAACATTAGTCAGGCCATGTGACTCCGCTGCCTAAAATCCTTCAGTGATAGCTTTCATTGCAATTAGTGTGGCCCCTGCCAAGCTCCTTCTCCGTCACAGAACTCTGGACCCATGGCTTCTTTCAGTTCCTTTGTGGAGCTCTTCTTGCGGGGATAGCACACAATGCTTGTCCCTCTCTCAGAATGCTTATCCAGCCACTCTTCACCTTCTGGTCTTAACTTCATTGTCCCAGTGGAACTTCCTTGGCATTTCTTCTCTGGCCCTGCCTAAGTGAGGTCACTGTATTATATTTTCTCATGGTACTCTGTTGGTTTTTCTCATCATTTATTATCATCATGAATATTGGGTATTTGCTTCTTGTCTCTCTCTATCTAGATTGTAAACTCTCTAAAGCAAGGACTATATCTATGTTGTCCCCCAGCTGTAACTCAGACTTGGGTATAGAAGCAAACACATAATAGGCAATCAATGTGTATTTGCTGACTGAATAAATAGAGATTAATCTGGCAGAAGTGATCAAAAGTCTTAGAGATGTGTATATCCTTTCAATCAGTAATCCCATTTCTAGGAATATATTTTAAGAAAATAATTAGGGATGTGTATCAAGACTAGTTACATTGCAACTTAAATAACAGCAAAATAAATTTTAGCAATATATTGGGAACAAAAATATCTAAAAATGACCAACATAATTATGATTTGTACATTCAGAGTAATATCATGTAGGTAATCAAAGTGGTGTTGTAGAAATATATTCATTGAACTATAGTTTCAGTAAGCATATATTTTTGTAAAAATAAAATATATATGTTTTTATACTCTCTAATGCATAAAAGAATATTTAGAAAGCTACATCCCAAAATATTAATTGTGGCTCCTTTTAAAATTTATTTAAACTTATTTAAAAATTTTTATTACATGTATTTTTTTAAACATTCCGTTAAAAGGATATTTCTTGTATTATTAGAAGAATAAAAGTAATCAGATGTTTTATTGAGTGAATGAAATTACCTGGAATGTTTGGTCTGAATTTCAAACTTTCATTCCCACAAAAGATAAAATGACTGATATAATTAAAAAGATACCTTGTAGATTTCAGATGCTGTCGTTCACTTCCACACAAGCTTATGCTATGAAGGAAGACATCCCATCTGTAGTTAAATCCTAGATCATCACTGTTTTCCATGGTTGAAAGATTATTCGTGTTTTTTTTGTCGGATAAACTCCTTCATTTATGTTGGAGTTTTTTTCATCTTAGGTTTTGGGTAGGAACTGAATGTAGAAATCTGCAGTTTCTCCTGTCAAAGGAATTCCAATACTTTGGTAGGCGTCCAAACAACACATCCTACCATATAGACCAAATATTGTGTCAAAAAATGGGCTCTGGATCAAATTTATGAAAACATATTGGATGAATTTTATCATTTGAAAAGTTTCAGAGGTATGAAATTATTTCTAATCTTAGATCTTCATTTCCTGAAATGTCTTTCCATCAGGAAGTCCTTAGGTTCTCAGCAGACCTTTGTTCTAACTTGGCAGAGGTGACCTGTATTACTTCTTTATTTTCTCCTTGCATGTGGCTCCTTGGTTTTCATAGCCATGTGCAAGCACAATATTGGTTTGCTTCCAATCTCCAGATTTGACTGTTACAGTATTTTTCACCAGAAAGAACAAGTTTAAGGGAACACATTAGTTTGTGTATTTATGTATGTATGCGCGTGTGCGCTCACACACACACACACACACACACACACACATTTATATATCAATAACAAATCAATGACAACATAAGATTGGGCAACTTTTAATCAATGTCCACAGATAATAAAGCTATATCCATTTTAAAAAGTGGTACACAATTTCTCTTTCCTTTCTCAGAGTCTGAAATGCTGTTACTTGAGGGAGTGGGGGAAGGAAGAGGGAATGATTTAGGTGAAGTGAGGTAGGGTGTGGGAGTGAATGGGTAAGGAGAAAATTTTCACAGATACTCCCAAGTTCAAACTAAGAAACAAATTAATAAAATAATTACTTCCCCTCCGTGGCCCCTCTTTTGTATAGTCACAGCACCCACTCATGTGAGTAGTTATCATTGCTCACACTGTTGCTATGATAAACTACACTTTCAATACTAAACGTGCGTGGCTTCTAGGCCTCAATGTCCTCAATGACATCTTTGTGAGAATCAAATATGTTAAGGCATAACACTCTTGGCATGGTGGCTTGTAGATATTACCAACCGTTGCTATGTCATGCTTCTATGTCTATCTTCATCAGCAGTTGTGCCTATTTTTCTGCAGCTCCTAAGTATCTAGCAAAGTGATCAGAGCATTACAGATGCTCATTGAATATTCATACAATTTAAAAGAAATGCTCTGGGCACGGTGGCTCATGCCTGTAATCCCAGCACTTCAGGAGGCTAAGGCAGGCGAATCCCTTGCATTCAAAAATTTGAGACAAGCCTGGGCAATGTGGTGAAACCCTGTCCCTACAGTCCCTACAAAAAAACACAAAAATTAGCTGAGTGTGCTGAGGCATGTGTGTAGTCTCAGCTATTTGGTTGGCTGAAGTTGGAGGATGGCTGGAGCCTGGGAGGCAGAGGTTGTAGTGAGCCGAGATCATGCCACTGCACTCCAGCTTGGGCAATAGAGCCAGACCTTGTGTTAATTAAAAAAAGAATGAATAAAAGAAATGCATAAAACTCCATTTTTTCCACTAAAATGTGTTCCAATCCAGGCTAACTCTATAGGAAATTACAACTTTTAATTTCCCAATTAACGTTTTTTGGGATGTGGTTGAATGCAAAAAGAATTAACACCCTCTGTTTTTTTCCCACATGATTCATTTAATCATTTTCTTTCCATTTAAATAAAGAAAAACATTTAAATTTTGCACAGTTTGACTTCTGTATTAGTCAATTTTCACATTGCTATAAAGAATACCTGACACTGAGTAATTTATGAAGAAAAGAGGTTTAATTGACTCACAGTTCTGCGTGACTGGGGAGGCCTCAGGACACTTACAATTATGGTGGAAGGTGAAAGGGAAGCAATACACATCTTACATGGTAGTAGGAGACAGACAGCTTGATGGGGGATGTGCCAAACATTTTTTTTTGTTTTTGTTTTGAGAAGGAGTCTCACTCTGTCACCCAGGCTGGAATGTAGTGGTGTGATCTTGGCTCACTGCAACCTCTGCCTCCCAGGTTCAAGCAATTCTTTGTCTCAGCCTCCTGAGCAGTTGGGATTATAGGCGCCCACTGCCACACCCAGCTAATTTTTTTTGTATTTTTAGTAGAGACGGAGTTTCACCATCTTGGCCAGGCTGGTCTTGAACTCCTGACCTTATGATCCACCCACCTGGGTGTCCCAAAGTGCTGGGATTACAGTCATGAGACACCATGCCTGGCCACCAAACACTTTTAAAACCATCAGACCGGCTGGGCACAGTGGCTCACTCCTGTAATCCCAGCACCTTGGTAGGCTGAGGCAGGCAGATCACGAGGTCAAGAGATTGAGACCAGCCTGGCCAACAGGGTGAAACCCTGTCTCTACTAAAGATACAAAAATTAGCCAGGTGTCGTGAAATGCACTTGTGGTCCCAGCTACTTGGGAGGCTGAGGCAGAAGAATCGCTTGAACCCAGGAGGCGGAGGTTGCAGTGAGCCGAGGTTGCACCACTGCACTCCAGCCTGGCAACAGAGCACGACTCTGTCTCAAAAAAAAAAAACAACCAAAAACAAAAACAAAAAACAAAAACCATCCTTGTGAGAACTAACTCACTACCATGAGAACAGCATGGGGGAAACCACTCCCATGATCCAATCACCTCCCACCAGGTCCCTCCCTAGAGATGTGGGGATTTACAATTGGAGATGAGATTTGGGTGGGGACACAGAGCCAAACCATATCAACTTCAGTCTTTCATTATACATGTATCTTCTTAACTGTTAGCCCCAGATTCCATTAATTTTTATAATAGCAATTATGGCTCAGATTTTCTGGTTTAGATATTTAGTTTCTGTCTACTTTATTTTGATCTCTTCCTTCTCCTCCTCCTTTTAAAACAAAGACACAGCTAACCCTAAATACTCTTAGGAGGATCCACAAGAGACAGGTAACTAGATTATACTCAGGGAAGGAATCCAGACCAGGGGTAGGGAACATGGTGGGAGGGAGACATACTTGTCTCTGTATACCCCTTTTCACCTCCTTTGAGATTAGCGTTCACCTTTAATCAAATATATAATTTCTTCCCATCCATACACAATGAAGCACCATCTCAGTCCTTCAAATATACACAGAAAACATTCCCGATAACTTTGGGAATGAAAATAATGCTTACTTCATTGGCTGCCTCATGAAGGGTAAGTTTTTAAAGGTCCTACTTGCTGCTAAATTATTACTGAATTTTGACAGTACGGACAAGCAGTTCATTGAAGGCCACCCTAATTCCTTCCCCTTTAGTCTTTACCAAGACTCTAATTTGAACCTGGAGAGGCTACCTGGTTCCTGTCTTCTGGACTATTATATACCCCTCCCATGGCTGAATAGAGGTTAGTGTCTGCGAGAAGGAAGCTATTACCAAATTAGTTAATTAGAATTCAAATTCGGGGGAAAGACAAATCTTTGTCAGCTTAAATCATTCTAGGATACTTGTGAAAATTCAAACATATCCAAAGGGTACAAACAATAGACACAGACACAGAAGCATTCAATTAAAATCCCAAATAATTAAGGAGGATCATTTTACCTAATGATTTTGCTAATCAGTATTCCCTACCGAGGACTGACTACTTCAATTCTAGGTGTAGTGCAAGATAAAAATGCAGGATCCCTTGTTCAAATTATTAAGAATTTTAAAGACAGTGACAACAGAGCATTTATCCAAGTGTGGGTCCTTCTGAGCCCAGGGCCCTGTGTGACTGTGTAAGTTGTAGGCCCATGAAGGGGTTCTGTGCTGTGGGTCCCGTCCATAGCAAGGACATCATCTTTGTGGTGGAGAAGAGCGTAAATTCTAGAGTCATTAGATCTGGATTTCAATCCTTGCCTTGCTGTTAACTAGCTGAAAGGCCCTGGGCAAGTTATTTATTTTCTCTGGGCTTTAGTTTCTTCACCTGTGGAATGGGGGAAAATAATATCACCAAATCATATTAAATGAGCTAATATATATATAGTGTGTTCTGGCATAGTGTTTTTCAATAAGTGTTAGCCATGTGTATGTGTGTGCACATGCGTGTGTGCATGTGCGTATGCGTGTGTGCATGTGCGTATGCATGTGTACATGTGTGTGCATGTGCATATGCATGTGTGCGTGTGTGTGTGCAAGTGTGTATGCATGTGTGCATGTGTGTGCGTGCACATGTACATGTGTGCATGTGCATATGAATGTGTGTATGTGTGTGCATTTGCATATGCACGTGTGTTTGCATGTGCATATGCGTGTGTGTGTGCTTATGCATGTGTAGGTGTGTGTGCATGTGCATATGCATGTGTGTGTTCATGTGCATATGCATATGTGTGTATGTGAGTGTGTGCATGTGTGTATGCATGTGTATGTTTGTGTGTGTGTATCGTCCTATATTGTCCTACTGCCTGTAGGCATAGCAGTCACATCTCTGAGGACTGAAACTGCATCATTTTTCTTCCTCCTCTTTTATTTATTGAAACAGTTTTTGTGTGTGTATCGCAGTTGTTAAGAGTTATCCTGCTCCTTCTCAATCCCAAGAATGTCAGATGATATGTAAAATCTTCGTATTTTGTAACTACAAGTAAAAGTCAAATGCTCTAATTTGTCTGCGTCTTGAAGCAGCATGGGCTAAAGGCGCCAGAACAGTTCAGCCTGTTTTCTGTTTCTCGCTCCATTACCTGGTCTGTGTGGCATCACAAGTACTTCTCTCTGCTCTCTTTCCATTCATTGCACAATTTGTGCTATGAGTGGAGAGCAAAGCCAAAAGTAAACCTTTCTACAACCTGGTCTATTCGATATGATATTTATTTAGTTATAGGTGCTATAGAAACAGACAGATCAAGGTGATAATCATGTCTCCAAAACAGGCTAGTGATGAAGAGTGGGTCTGACCAACTCCAAACTGAAGCCATTTTGAAGAGGGTTTTCCTAAAGGGAGAAATGCCCCACGGCTCATTGGAAGTGGATACAGACTTGTCAGGAATATGGCCTCGGATCATCTGCCAGCAGCGCTAAGACAGAGGTCAGGGACCAAAGCCTAAGCCAGAATGAAGTCTGTGCCAATAGTTGCTGATTGACCGAGTACTTCCCTGGGCCTTTTCTTGTCACCTAAGACATCAGGACATGATTCCCTGCCTCAGAGGGTTGGAATAAGGATTGGGAAAACATATGGGAAAACGTTTTGTAAACATAACCATAGCTCCTATACTCTGTCAAGATCTCGAGGAACAGCAGAGGAATATATGTCTGGTTGGTGAACAAACAAAAATCAATGCTTGTTAGGGTTCTTCCTTCAGGAGTCCCAGGGTCTAGAAATTTGCAGACAAAGGAAACTAGTGACTTTGTGATACAGAATATTTATACCATGAAACAAAAGCTGGTGCTCTCTAGTCAGACAGACTGGGATTCTGGTCCCTATCCAGCCATTTACCAATTGGGTGTCTTTGTGTAAATTGCATAAACCCTCTCAGTCTCAGCTTTCTCTTCGGTTAAATGGAATGAATAACAGTGCCTTACATGGTCATAGGATTGTCATTTTACAATTAAGTGAGATAGTGCAAAGCCAACCACCCGGCCGTGGAATTGCAGTTTGCAGACCACGTTTTGAGTGGAAGAGACTAAATTACATACAGGGGCAAGTTACAATTCATCATGACCAGCCCAGCAAGCATTTTTCCAGAAATGATTTGGAATAATCCCATCGCTTATGGAACACTCACTTTGGCTCAGAGAGTCAAAGAGAACCTTTTAACTTTGTTCCTTCACAAAACAAATTAATAATCAGTAGCCACTCATCATTTCCAAAGGGGCCTTTAAACACTTCTTGAAAAAGGGCTTGGCATGGCTTTAGGCAGCTCGATGCAGGTTTTAGCTGCACTTTAACTTATAAAAACCAACTTATGAATCTATGAAAACCACATTCAAATTAGATACATTTCAAAAATGATTGGAGTCAGAGGTAACTCTTCTAATTCTCTTGGGCCATTACAGCATTGGATTATGCAAGAAAATTGTGATTGTGAAATTGAGGCCTTCTAGGGGTTTATTCTTTTTTTTTTTTTTTTTTTGAAGAAAGAAAGGAAGAAAAAAAAGAATGAAGGAGAGGAAGAAAAAGAAAGAGGAAGAGGGAGACAGAATTCTAGGGGTTTATTCTAAAGGCACACAATAAGTATTGTAATTCAGATTATTAAATAGTGCTTAAGGTGAGAAGAAAGCTTATGATCAGGAGCTCCAGTGTCCCTCCCCCAGCCTCATTTCTTTCCATGTGGCTGTTGACTCTTGATACCACTTTGCTCCAAAAACGCCCCCTGGGTAGGGCCCCAGCAC
This sequence comes from Sapajus apella, assembly GCF_009761245.1. Taxonomy (NCBI): domain Eukaryota; kingdom Metazoa; phylum Chordata; class Mammalia; order Primates; family Cebidae; genus Sapajus; species Sapajus apella. The sequence goes on along the minus strand of NW_022436959.1, from coordinate 9,022,303 downwards.
TTCTCCTATGGCCAATTATAGCAGACAACACTGGAAAATATGAAGCCGCACTTTTCGTTAATAGTGTTTCTGTGCTTCCTTTTATTTTGTTTTTGTGTTTAGAGACAGGGCTCGCTCTGCTGCCTAGGCTGGAGTGCAGTGGTGCAGTCATGGCTCAGTGCAGCCTCAAACTCCTGGGCTCAAGCGATCTCCCACCTCAGCCTCCTAAGTAGCTATGACTAAGGGTGTGTGCCACCACCACTAACTCATTTTTATTTTATTTTTGAAGAGACAAGTTCGCCCTATGTTGCCCAGGCTGGGAGTGTTTTTGAAATGAGGTTTTTCCTCTGCCAGTCTGCTTCTGCTCTTCCACCTCCCTTGCTTTCCACCTCAATAATGACTCAACTTACCTATTGCTTTTTGGGAAGGAGTTTTTCATTAACTAAGAAATAGCCGATTTGCTCCTTGACTTAGCATTGGGAGGTCTCATGCTCTTATGAACTAGAGCTATTTCTTGACCCAAATCAGGCCAGACTGAGTTTGCATTACAAATGTGCCACATTCAGCAAATAGCTGACATTGCAGACTGTGCCTTGCCTTTGAAGGCCAATGCTGACTCCCAACTCCCCAAGGAATCAAAGCCTTCACCCCACTGGGGGCCAGGCAGCTGGTGACGTCTGCATACTCCTCCTTCTTCCGTTTGTTCAGGAATGAGACACATTTAGGGGCTTAGACTACGGTTTCCTGAATTGTTTTCATAGAGAAGGTGAAGTGAGGGAAATATATGTAGTGGGAGAAAATTAATGATGAATTCTGTTTTGGACATGTCAAGTATAAGATGCCTGTTAGCCATTAAGTGGAGAAAGCGGGTGAGAGGAAACGAGGGGTCAGGGACAGGGAGAAAATCTGATTGACATTGAACTGTCCATGAGATAGAAGGAAAACTAGTAGGGTTAAGGACAAAGAGGGGAAAGTATTTTTAAGAAGGAAGAGCTGGTCAGCTGTGTCAGATGCGGAAGAGAGGTTTTAGTAAAGTAAGAACAGAGAAAGAAAGTTAGATTCCCAAACTCAGAACCTTAAATGAGAACAAGACAGCCAGCTAGGACATCCACTTGGCAATGGTAAGAGTATGTGCCTTGGTTGCAGCACCTTGATTAATAACAGTCTGCTGAAATGGTTTGTAAAGGTAACTCGAACACCCTCTGCCACTGTCCCGTGCCTTCACTTCCCTCTTCATCTCACTTCAAATTGCAAGGTCCTGAACTTTTCATCATGACAAGAGTGTTTAATGCCCTCACCTAACTAATCAAGAGGATTTCCCCAAACGAAACAGAAAGGGACCGTTGACAGAACCATGGCCTTGAGCGATTTGTGCTATTGAGTTGCTTCCTTTCCACACCACACCCTCACCACATTGGGTATGGGCAGAGCTGTTAGACATGGTGGAGAGGCAGAGCATTGGCATAAAGCCGCTTCATCTGTTTGAGCTTTGGTTCATGTTAAGAGAGAGTTTGGGACTGGAGGATCTTTAAGGCCCCTTCAGACTCCAATATTGCATAGATCTGAAGTGGTTCCATTTCATTTGCCAGCAGTGAAAAGCAGTATGCACTCAGTTCTGTCAATTTAGTCAAAGCAACACATTTCCCCTTCTTGAATTTGCCTTCAGCAGAGGGGGAAATGTAGGCTGCATTATTCCCATCATGTAGAAGCTGTGTCTGAGATTCTTAGTACTGCAGGGTACATTTACTTTTTGCTAATGATCCCTGAAGCTGCATGGTTTTAATCCTGTGAGCCTAGCAAAGCACAGACACTCTGATTTGTAATAACGATGCTGTGAAATCAATACAGAGAAACCTTGGGCTACACGAGACGGCTACTACTCAGTGAATCATCCTATGCAATATTTCCTAAAAGATAATGGATTTCAAAACCAAACATAAATCTTCAGTGACAAGTTGGCTATTTGTCATGTTTTCTGGTGGTACAGCAGCTTCAATAAAATCCATTTGGTGGCTGGGTTATAGATTAATACCTGATACAATCACGGTCTTAGGACCACAAGAAGTAAAGCTTAGGGGGAGAGAAGCAAGTCTGCAATTATTCTAGGGTTCCAGGACCCCTTGTGCCAAATATTGGCCCAGAAATTGCTCAAAAATTACAAAAAAGCAATATAATGTGGGACTTTGAATACTAAGCACTGTAAAGTGATACTATATTCTTGAAACAGTAAACATGACTTCCACATGTGGCTAAGTGTGCCCAAGACTGCCAACTGTAATGCTAAGCAAATTGATTTGCAACTGTTTTGTTCTCACCACTTTAACTCCTGGCTTTCCACTTGAATCCCTGACACAAAATAATTAACTCTACATTTTTCTCGACTTAGCAGAAATATTTTCCCCATGACAAGGAAAATGAAATTGATTTTCTGATTAAATGACTTCAGTTAGTCCTTCTGAGTTAATATTGCTTCCCTGTGACAGATGAGTCAGCAACATTTATTGAGCCCCCACTGGGCAAAAAGTATTTACAAGGTGTTACATGAATCTATAAGAACAATAACTTTCTGGCCTTCCTAACCCATCCAGGTTTGGAATTAAGCAGCTATTTCTGTCTAGATGCCAGGTTGACACCTAATTCTCTCAATATTATGGAGAAAGGAAGGTTGTCTTGACAACAGTGTGGAAAAAATCGACTTGAAAATTTATTTAACCTAAAACTGTAGTCTCAGCAATTGAATGTGGATGCAAGTTCTCTTGGTAATGTAGGTCAGTATCTGGATAAATACCTCTTTTTAAAAAAAATTAGTAAAACAATAGGTAACGTAGTCATATGCTACAAAAACTAGCAAAGTACAAAGGATACACAGTAAAAAGCCTCCATTCCACCCCAGTCCCTCAGGTGCCACTTCCAGTCCCTGTAAGCATCCACGGTCCCCAGTTTTCTTTTATGTCCTTCCAGAGATATAAAATGCATGAAAAGCAAAAACATAAAGAATATTTGTTTTTCTTTTCTTTCTTTTTTTTTTTTTGAGGCAGTTTCACTGTGTCGCCCAGGCTGGAGTACAGTGACACGATCTCGGCTCACTGCAACCTCCGCCTCCCAGGTTCAAGGGATTCGCCTGCCTCAGCCTTCCAAGTAGCTGGGATTACAAGTGCGTGCCACCATGCCCAGCTAATTTTTGTATTTTTAGTAGAGACAGAGTTTCACCATGTTGGCCAGTATTGTCTCGATCTCCTGACCTCATGATCCACCTGCCTCAGCCTCCCAAAGTGCTGGGGTTACAGGCATGAGCCACTGTGCCCAGGCTTCCTTTCTTTTAATATGAATAGTGGCACACTATATACATGTGCTTTCCAAATAATAACATTTCTTAGAGATTCTTGCACCAGCACAAAGGAAAATGTCCCTGTTCTTTTTAATGATCCCCTAGTATTCCATTGCATAGATGTACCATGATTTATTTAACTTGTTCTGTATTGATGGATTTGTTTCCTGCCTTGGTTTTTACAAGCAAAGTGCAATGAATAACTTTGCATAAATGTCACCTTTCTTATACATTGGCATAATGATAGGGGAGTAAATTACTAGAATTGGGATCACTGAGTCAAAAGTTATGCAACTTATATTTAGTGGATAAACGGAAAGATGAATGCATGGTTGCATGGAGGATGACTTGATGTAGACGACTTAGTGTCATTTGAATTTACATCTCTCTTATCAAAAGTATACTTGAGGCCAGGCTTGGCATTCATGCCTGTATTCCCATCACGTTGAGAAGCCGAGGTGGGCTGATCACTTGAGGTAAGGAGTTCGAGACCAGTCTGGCCAAAATAGTGAAACCCCACCTCTACTAAAAATATAAAAATTAGCTGGGTGTGGTGGTTCTCACTGTAATCCCAGCTACTTGGGAGGCTGAGGCAGAAGAATTGCTTGAACCTGGGAGGTGGAGGTTGCAGTGAGCCAAGATCACATCACTGCACTCCGGCCTGGGTGACAGAGTGAGACTCCATTTCAGGAAAAAGAAGTCTACTTGAACGTTGTGTGGTGTTTCATGTCTTCATGGGTGGCACTTTCCCTAAAAATTACAAATGGAGCTATCATATGATCCAGCAATTTCAATTCTGGGTATATTCATACATTTTCAATTTTGATGAATACTGGCAAGTTCCCCTCCACAGGGGCTATATTAATGTATTTTCCACCAACAATGTGTGAGAATGTCTATTTCTTCATATTCACCCTAACATAATATGTTATAGCATGTTAGAAGTATGTCAGCCTTTTTTTGACTTTTGCTAATCTGAAAGTGGAAATTGTATCTTAACACTTTGGGAGTGTTGGGAGAAGGGAGATCAAGAGCTGGTCTAGATAGAATCCAGATCTCCTGTCTTCTAGTCCTGAGCTCTTCCTTCCAGAGTCTCATATAGAAGTCACAAACAACACATAGTAGGCATGCGACGTATGTGTGCTGGATAAATAGAGGCGGACGCATGAGTGGATGGAGGATGACTTGATGTAGATGGAATGCTTAGTGTCGTTTTAATTTACATCTCTCAAGTATACTTGAACATTGTGTCATGTTTCATGTCTTCGTGTATGGCAGTTCCCCTAAAAATAAAAAGTAGAATTACCCTATGACCCAGCAATTCCAATTCTGGGTGCATAACCCAAAGAATTAAAGCTTATAAGGACTTGAACAAATGTTTGTGCACCCATGTTCATAGCAGCATTATTTCAACAGCCAAATGGTGAAAGCAACCCAAGTATCTATCAACAAAATGTATATCCATACAATGGAATATTAGTTGGTCTTTAAAAAATGGGAAGTCTGACACATGCTACAACATGGATGAACCTTGAAGACATGCTAAGTGAAATAAGCCAGTCACAAAAAGAAAATATTGTATGATTTCACTTTTTGGAGGTACCTAGAGTGATCAAATTCATAGAGACGCAGAGACAGGCCGTGGAGTGGGAAGACTGGAAGTTAATGTTTAATGGGTATGGAGTTTCTCTTTGGGAGGATGAATGGGTTTTGTGATTGTTGTGAGGCTTCCACAAGAACGTGAATGTGCTCCACGCCACCGAACTGTACCCCTAAGATGGTTAAAGTGGTGAGTTTTGTATTATGTATATTTTATAACAATAAAAAAGAGGGGATATTGAGTTCTAACAAATATCTTTTCAGCATCTATAAAAAGGATCATATGAATTTTCCCTTTTGCTCTAAATATATCATGAATTAAATCAACAGATCACCTAATATTGAGTCTGTCTTACATTTCACAAAGTAACCTCAACCAGGTTATAGTTTAATTATTTTAAAATGCTGTTAGGTTATTTTTGCTAATACTATATTCAGTATTTAAAAAAACTGAAGCCCAGAAATGAGATTGTTTTGTTTTTCTTTTGTTTCGTCTTTCTTCTTGCCTTCCTTCTTCCCTTCTCATTTTTGCCCTCTCTTTCTTTCCCGTTTTTCTCTCCTTCCCTCCTTTTGTGCTAGGTTTTCTGTTTTTCTCATGAGTCTCCTTAACAGCTACAGTACTTTTCTCTGACCCAGCTACCCCATTGTGAGAATATTCCAGCTATATTTCTACTTAGCCACAAAATTCTGAATGTTTTATCCTGTTGATAAATTATTTCTATTTTGAATAAAAAACACATTCTAAGGAGAGACTGAGCTCTTCAAATGATACTGCTATTTGAGAAATTAGATGACATTGCTTTGAATCATAGTAATACATTTCACAAACATTTGTTGATCACCTTCTGTGGGCCCGTGACTAAATTAGATGTGGGGGAAAAATATGGCTGAGATAAGGCTTTCCTTTGGTGGAGACAGAGGAGTGAAGAAGCAGTTGCTGGGCTGTAAGGTAAGGGCTGTGAAAGAAGCATGCTCAAGGTGCACAGTAGGGGGCGCCTGGGGGCCTCAGGAAAGCCTTCCTGGCTGGATCCTCCACCTCAAATCTTGTTTCTTATAGTATATGCTTCTTCACCTAAACTTAGAATTGGAATGTAGCCTCACATCTGCTAAAATCTCCCTCTTCTACATATCCAAGTGTTGTCCCAAGATCCAAAGAACTTCCTGTGATTGTTTGTATCTTCTTTGGATTCAGAGACGTCTCTGGAGATAATCCTCCAGAGCTTAGAGGATGAGTGGCCTGCCCCAGGCTGCACAGGTAGTAAGTGATGGAGTCAATGAAGGACTGATTTAGAGTCAAGAAACACATTGTCTAGGTTTCCCCTGTGTGCTGAGAACAGGCTCTGGGGATGACAGTGGAGAAACCAGAGCAGAGCTCTTCTGAGAAGGACTTCAAAATCCTCAGGAAAGAGCCAGGCCTGGTCTTGTGGGCCTCTAGTCCCAGCCACTCTGGAGGCTGAGGCAGGAGGATCACTTGAACCAGGATTGGAGGCTGGGACTATACTGCATCATTGCACTCCAAGGTTGGTGACAGAAACAGACCACGTCTCCAAAAAAAAAAGGTGACGAACATCTTTGCACTACTTACCTAGTGCCAATCTGGGTGCTTGTGTTCATTTAATCTTTGTCTTTCTGCTAGGACTGCCAACAAAAGTGTCAACACATGCTAAGTGGGCCAGTGCTGTGTTCATGTCATTTTCTTAGGTTTAAGCTTGCTCTCTCTGCATTTGTGCCAGGGAATATTCGCAGCTCCTATCACTTTAAAATGTCCCCTGGAGTTACATTTTTTGTGAGATCTTGAGCTCCAGCAAGATTCTGTGCCAAACTTAGTACCGTCTTGGGCCCACTTGAGTCGTGGAAGCCAGAGGTGCGCCATCTGCTTGCTTTACAATGACATTGAATGCTGTATGGAGCTGGTTCCTTTTTTAATTTCCAAATTTTATTCAATTTCAGGAGTACATGTGCAGGACGTGCAGATCTGTTACATGGGTAACTGTGTGCCATGGTGGTTTGCTGTACAGATCAACCCATCACCTAGTTATTAAGCCCAACATCTATTAGCTATTCTTCCTGATGCTCTCCCTTCTCACCACCCGCCTTCCTACAGGCCCCAGTGTGTGTTGTTCCCCTGTTTTCAGTTTCTATATAATTTTCTGTTTCTTAGACATTTGCTTCTTGGAGCCTACATCTATAAGGAGCTTACCTATATTTCATATTGAGTATTTTTCCCGTGAATTGTTATTCTAAATTGAAAGCAAAATCAACTAAATCCTATACACAATGCCATTCAAATTCTTTACCAGAGAATTAGCTACAATAGCCAGAGACTAATGTGGCTTTTCAAATATTTAGGTTTAGCATAATTATAAATGTATACATAAACTAATGATTCATGAACTCTCAAATTATACATCTGCATTTAATTTTGTGTTGAAGTGTGTTTAAATCCTCAGAAAATGATGTTACCAAATGTTTCTGGCTCACTAAATGTTCTATTTAAAAAAAATTCTTAATCAAAGGCAAAGACTCAACCAACACCTTCATATAAAATTTGATGAGTGGGAGATATATTTCCTGTAATGTAAATACATCGGGCTGAAGGAATTCAGAGACAATCTTCTGGAATCTTAAACACAATTAATAGCCCACCAAGATGATGATCACTGCTGCTTTATAATCCTTTTGAGAAAGGCTATAAGACAAAGCATGGATTGACTGAAGATGGAAATAAGTGTGACAAAGTCACGGTGTGAATGGACAGGTTAGGCCCCCCCATCGCATCATCATCACTGTCTTACCTGACTACTTACTCCTTATCATCCTGGCGGTGCAGGATTCTTCCTTGGCCAGAAAGGATCCTGCTGGAGTCAGAAATTCAACCAACCATATTGCCACTGGGTGGCACAATTGGAAGTCTCTAAAGAGGACTGGGCTTTAAAAGGGCCTCTTTCCCTCTGTCTGAAGGACTGAGGTTTATAAATACTAAAGCTGCTGGTCCTTGTGATTGCTTTTACTTTGACTGTTTATAACAGTGAGGAAGTCTGTGGCCTTTCAAAGAGCGTAGATTTCACATTGAAAGTCTCTGTGTTGTTATTCTATAGGAAATTCACTGGAGTATTTTTTAGGTTTGTCTTATTTTGATCTGATGAATCCAAGGAGTGGAGCAAGAGGCAGATTTTGGACACGGTTCTGAGAATGACAGGTAGTGCCTAAAGCATTTATGCTCTGGCACTCGTCCCTGTTTCTGGAGGTCTGGTATGGTAGGCAGCAGCCATGTGCAGCTATTTAAATGAAAATTAATTAAAACTAAATACATTTAAAATTCAGACCCCCAGTCATACTAGCCACATTTTGGTTGCTCAACAACCTAATGTAGATTCTAGCTATCATATTGTACAATACAGATATAGAACATTTCCCTCATTGCAGAAAGTTCTAGACAGGGCTGCTGGTATTCTTTGCTTATTGTCCTCAAAAGAGTAGACAAATACTGGATGTTTTCTGCTCATGCTACCTGAAGATCTTAGGAAGTGTTATTCACTAGCACTGATTGTGCGATGTGACCCAATAAACATTTGCTTAACATTGACCCGGTGTTAGATAGATACATTTTGCAATGCTTCAACGGTGTGTTACCAAAGTTTAGGAGCTAGGATAAATTAATATACATATTGCATAATGTGTTTGATGGATAGCAACATGGTCTTGAAATCGAATTTGCGTCTTGCATATTGTAAGAATCAATCTAAATCACTAAGATTTTGATAATTAATGGTAGTTATTCAGTCAATCCTGATTTCTCCAGATCCAGTTTTTTGTAATATGTTGCCCTTTTCATCCTGTTTTCCAATTTGTTCTTTATACTGCTTTTTAACTTTATGTATTTCTTTTTTTACTATCTTAGATGTTTCGTTTCAGTCATACAGGGAGGGATGCTCACCTTGTCAAACTCTGACCCTCCATTATCTCTGCGGGGATTGCTTGAACTGGGCTTCTCACCTTGCTCGTGCGGTGCCGGTTCTCAAGCTTTGGCTCCCATTGAGAATATCACATTTACACACCAACTGAATGGGCTGGGAGAAGATAATTTGCTTGTCTAATACTTGTGTCAAGATTCAGGAGTTTTGGTTACATTTCTATGCTGCCAAGGCAGCTTGGTGAAAAATGAAAATTTCAGGCAGTTTTGTCCTTTTCTCAGGAGAGCGAATGTCCATCTCCAGGTGGCTGGTGTTGGGCAGACAATAAACAGATTCAGTCTACGTGCCATGCCCCTGTGTGCATTACCTGTGGGTACAAAGGTACATTCAAGACAGCCCCTGCTTTTGAGGAGTTTTCATATGAGCAGTAAAAAAATGCACATTCCTATGGTGTATATGTGCCAAAAAAGGATGAGTTCAGGTCCTTTGCAGGGACATGGATGAAGCTGGAAACCATCATTCTCAGCAAACTAACACAGGAACACAAAACCAAACACTCTGTGTTCTCACTCATGAGTGGGAGTTGAACAATGAGAACACATGGACACAGGGAGGGGAACATCACACACCATGGCACATGTATACCTATGTGACAAGCCTGCACATTCTGCACATGTATTCTAGAACTTAAAGTATAATAAAATAAATAAAAAATAAAAAAGAATAAATTAATGTTGTTATAAGCTAAAAAAAATGTTCATTTAAACAAAAATCCTACTGAACATTTCCTGTTGCCAAAACATTTTGAATCCATGGATAATCTGTGCTGAAGTTGGTTGAGTGTTAGTGTGTGTGATTTAATGTGATGAAACACATTTCTCACGAAGTATGGGAGCTAATAGGATTTTTTATAGACTCATCTTTAGGACAGTGCTTATCAAACTTGGCTGTACATTAAACTCTCATGAAGGGCTTTAAAAAATACTACTCTTCAGGGCCAACTCCTGAATAGTGGTTCTCAAGGTGTAATCCACAGACACACAAAACCTTGGAACTTGTCCTAAATGCAGATTCTCGGGCCCTGGCCTAGACAGAGACTGGGTTTGGGGTCCAGCAATCTATGTATTAACAACTCCTTCAGTGATTCAGATATTTGGAAATTTGAGAACCACTGCTCTGGAGACTGTGATTAATTGGTCCAGGTTAGGATCTACATTTTGATCTTTTTAAAGGCTCTTTTTAAAGGTGACTCCAATATGTAGACAGATTTGAGAACCCCTGCTCTAGCAGAAAAGTCACTCAAGCTTACTTTTTGATTGGGAACTGTTCAGGTTGGTATGATATCAGAGAACCAGGTGTTTCAGCTGTCCCTGGATTGTGGTCAAACCGTCTGGTAGGGATTTTAAGCCTTTCAAGTACATGAGGGGGAGAATCCAGTCACTCTAGACTAGTGTGCGTGGGACCAAACTTTAGCATTGACCAAAACCCATTGGGAAATAATCCCTAAACTGAGGTAGAATAGTGCTACTCAAACACAAATGTTCATACAGATCACCAGGGGATCTTGTTATTATACATGCAGAGTCTGCCAAGGTAGGCCTGGGCTTGGCCTGAAAGTCTGCAAGTCTGCATTTCCCACAAACTCTGAGGTGCTCATGTTGTAGGCTCTGGGACTTGGAGCTGTGAGTTAGAAATTACAGCTCAGGTCCAACCCCGGATATACTGAATAAGGATCTACATTTTAATAAGACCCCTATTGTCTAAAGGTACTCTATACTCTAGAAGAAGAAAAAGCATTCTCATCTCTGGAAGACACAGCCTGGCTATGAATTTCTGTTGTCTATATTGCCAGTCCTAATCCTAGAATTAATTGTAGCTTGTCTGATTCTAAATATTTGTTCTGTGGTTCACAAGTTTGTTTTGTTTAGCTCAGAAGAGGAGGATGCACAAGATGCATTGATGTGAGTGAGTTCCCAGGGTTACTAATGTGACAGAAACAATTGTTGAAAAAGACTTTCTTTGGATTTCATGTCTATTCTTAAAAAATTTCACCTTGAGACAAATTCTCTGGAGGTTTGCCAAATAGGAAAAGTAACTGAATGAAGTTAGAGGTTTGATATCTGGAGAGAGAGTTTTAAATGGAAGCTACTTTAGAAAATAAGAAGCAATTGGGTTGGAAATTCTTTAAAATAGCTAAGTCAGAGAATATTTGAGTGTCCTATGTATCATCAGCAAATTTAATTTCTGTCATAATAAATGTGGTATATTAAGCTAAAAATAACAAAGTGTGAAGTATAAGTATCCCCATATATCACATAAAAATATTAATCCACTAATTTTAAAGCACCAAATAAACGGCTGCTTATTTCATATCACATTAAGTATGTCACTAATAATTTGACGGGTTTTTTTGGATTGATTTTTGGTTTCTACTGAGAAGACATACCCATGTTAAATTAATTCCAAAACATTTATGCATTTCTCTTAAGTGAATATCACATGTTAAAAATCTGCCTTAGTTCAAATTATTCATACATATTGAAGCTAAATGACAATGGACTTTAATGTATTTTTTTCATGTTTACTGTTTAGAAATCAAACTATATAAACATAATTATCTAAACTGTGGGATTTTAATATGATAAATTCATAGGATTTAGAGCTGGAGGAGATTTTAGATTTTGAATTCAATCCCTTCATTTTATATGTAGGGAAAGTGAATGCCAAAAAGTTTTCATGTCTCTTCCAAAGTCCCAGAAAGGAGGATTTAGGGTGTGATGGGCTGGAGCCAAAGACGCAGGCAAGGCCATGAAAGTTCTGCTTAGGAGTTTGTGGACACCCCCTTTCACCTTCCATGGAGAGCCAGCCCTCTCTCCAGTATGGAAAACAATCGCTAAAGCACCACTTTTAAAGACCAACATGGAAAATCACTTTAGGAGAACAGAAAACCACATCTGTTTGGCTTTGGACCCACAAAAATTACAGAAATCACCTCTCCTTTGCCCACCAATTATGGTGATTAAGTTACTATAAAAATCAAACTTGAAAGAAAAGGAATGCTGTTCACAGGATGATGGCAGCATATAGAGTTGCTCTCTCATCCCCACCACCATTTTTTTTTTTAAATTCAGAGCATAGGTCTATATTTCTAGTCCTAATCTTAGAATTAGTTGTAGCTTATCTAATTCCAAATGTTTGTACAATATATGTTGAGTAAGCAGACCTACAATGAATCTTATTTATTTGGGTAAGAGCTATTGGTTCTGGACTGCCCTAATTCATAGGCATAATTTTTGAGGCCAGTTAAAAATTTGGGCCCTCACTTAAATGTTGGCACAGTTAACTAAGACCCAATAGAAAAACAGAGTAACATATGATTACATTTCATTTTATAAGATGAAAGCAATAAAACTTTAAAAAATATTGTAACAGTAAATCAAGAGAGAAATTAGCAGCCTTTATCTAGTTAACATTTGAGCATATTAATGTAGAGAGGTTCTTCTTTTTCTAACTTTGCTGTATGTAAAAATGTAGGAACACCTAATAAATGCATATGTGCTTTCTGATTAGGTTGCTTGACACAAATGTTTGCATGGTTGCTGAAGATGAACAGGAATTGTATATTGTGTTGGGCCTTTTATGAGGCAGTGAAAGAATAGGATTGATATAAATATCTACTTTTCCCTTCCTGTGGCCAATTTCTCACTTTCTAAACTTTATGGATACAACCCAAAATATACACATATACATACATATTTGACTTAATATTATTGCAGATAAGAATTTGAGAAATGTGGACCTGATTAATGGTAATGGGATTTTATAATATTTTCTGCTCAAGTGTTCAAAAATAAAATTTAAATATATGCAAAGAAAAACACATTTAATTTACATTGGCAATAAAAGTGGAATAAAATACATATAGTTTTAGAATAAAAATTAGGCAACCTTGCTAATAAGAGAATAAATAGCTCAAAAGAACAGCTGCTTTTTTATAATTCCAATATTGGCATTTGGAATGCTATAATGTAGCTCAAATGTATAAATTAAACAGTGTTATTCTAGAATCTAATGATAGCAAGAATAAATACAAGGCTTCATCCTGTTTTCTTTATCTGTAAGTCTTCCATTAAAGATGTGAGCCTGATCCCAGAGGAAAAATAAGTGAGAGTCCTGGCAATTTTTGTGTGTGACCAGAACATAGAAGAATATCATGGTTTAACCATCCACCAAACTATTACTTAAGTAAATATAGATTTATAAGTAAAGAAAATGAATGTATTTATTTGGCTGTGTCTCAATCATAGACTCATAGTGCAAGAGGATATGTGAAAAATCTATCTAATGACAGGAATGTGGAAAAATGGTCTTGACAAGTAAACAAAGACATTACCATTTATGGTAGATACTTCATTTTCTCCCTTTTAAATTCCTCCTTTCCATCTCCTCCTTCAACTGCTAATATCACATTTTGATTGGGGTGGAAGGATGGAAGGAAAAGTACTTTCTTAGCCTGCTGGTGGGAATATTTGTTGATTCTTTTCTGGAGTGTAGTTGGGCAGTGGTTATGGAGAACCATAAACTTGTTCCTATCTCTTTCACCTAGGAAATCTCAAAAGCAATGAGAGGCATGCATAAAGAGTAATGTTTTTGTAAGTCCATAAAAGAGAAACTGCATAAATATCCAATAATTGTGGCCTAGTAGATAAATTATAGTACAGTACACCCATACCATGGAATACGCTGCAGCTATTAAAATTCCCATTGTGAAAAATTGAATAGAAGGGAAACATTTCCATGATATACTATTAAGTGGGAAAAAGCAGCCTGTAAGACAGAAAATACTATATGGTTCTGATTTTTATAAAAATATGTATGTATTTGTAGACATGAAAGGCTGGAAGAATATACACTGAAGTATGTGCAGTAATTATGTCCAGGCAGTATACGTATGTATGACTTTCTTCACTTAAATCTTTCATAGTTCCCAAATTTGCAACATGTTTGTCAAATTTTATAACTAGGAAAAAATGCATTTTTAAAAAAGTTTAGCTCCTCCAGCCTCTCGTTTTAAATTACAAAGCTATGAGTTGCCGATCTTGTCCTAAAACATAACTGAGGAATATTTAGCATCTCTCTTTCAGTAAAGTTCTTAAATACACTTCTCTTTCAATTCACATTCATCTCCCCTGTTCTTCTGGGATAGTTCAACTGTCTTTTTTACAATACCTTTGGTTTCATGTTGAAACACGATTCTGAATCCACACCTTGGCTTTCTCATCTCCAGTCTTTACAGTAGCTCTTGTCTAGCCTTTTGCTCTTCCTTTCTTTCCTCTTCTCTGAGTCTCTCAGAGAACATCCCAGGAAAACCTACAGTGCGCTACTAAGCAAGCCTGGAGGCCAACCCACTATTTCCTTCAACATCAGTGCGGATGTCAGAAGAACCCAGCTTTCCCCTGGGAATTCTAGCTCTGTAGCTCAGTAGCACAGCTGCAGTAGTGTATGGAGGAGTGGGCATTCTTGATCTGACAGTGAAGAGCGAGACTAAGAACACCTCCTGAACTGAGTTCATTTGCTTGGTGGGGACTCTGCTTTTCATAGCTCCCAGCAGCCACGCTTTCTCATCCTTTCCTGGATCACTCAGCGTTAGGCGTCATGATGAATGTCACCTGTCTGATTGTGTTTTTTAAACATGATTTCATTTTAATGGGCTGTTTCATTTATTCAAGTATTTACTCTTTCTTTCTCTTTCTCCCCCCCTTCTCTCTCTCTCTCTCTCTTTCTTTCGAGATGGAATTTTGCTCTTGTTGCCTGGGCTGGAGTACAATGGCACTATCTTGGCTTACTGTAACCTCCGCCTCCTGTGTTCAAGTGATTCTCCTGCCTCTGCCTCCTGAGTATCTGGAATTACAGGCATGTACCACCACACCCAGCTAATTTTGTATTTTTTTAGTAGAGATGGGGTTTCTCCATGTTGGTAAGGCTGGTCTCGAACTCCCGACCTCAGGCGATCTGCCCACCTTGACCTCCCAAAGTGTTGGGATTACAGGTGTGAGCCATTGCACCTGGCCTCAATTATTTACTTATTGATTGATTCAGGTAACATATTCTCCTTGTGAACTAATTCAAACAATACAGAAGTATGTAAAATTTGCCCAGAGGTAACAACTAATAATATGCGTGAACCCATCCAGATATTTGTCTATACACCAAAAATAGTGTGTGATGCATGTGTATGTGTGTGTGTGTGTGTGTGTGTGCATTTACACATATGCGTATGGACATGTCTACAAGTTTTAAGTTTTTTGCAAAAATGACATTCTTGTCTATACCTTGCTTTTATGGTCATCATATTGCTATCGGTAACAATTTAGGCTACTTCCAGTTTTTCATTATTACTGCCAATACTGCAGCTATTCCTGCATAGTGTCTCTGTGCCACCTGTTTGAGAAAGCCAGATTCTTTCCTGGGCTGTAGCTGCAGCCAGCCAGTGTCCATAGTTATAACACTTGCTGTTCCTGCCTAGTGTAGGCAGAAACCCACAAAGTGTGAAACTGAATACCAGTTGTAATATTTATTGTTTACTGAGAGCTCTCTTTTCTACACACCCGTTTTACAGAGGAGGACACTGAGGCTCAGAAGGGGTAATAACTTGTAGACCATCACACAGCTCTGCAATATCTGAGCTAACCTCTGCTCTTTTATTACTCCAACCACTCCAGCTCCCCTCTGAAGCTACAGCCCGTTCCTAAGTGGGCTGATGTCCGCCAGGGCAGACTTCCAAATAAAAAATCTTTATTGTTCATAATGGCAGAAGATTTTAAATGGGCAATGAAAAACATTGGTGTCAGTACAGGCAGCTACAATTCTGTAGCTATAAAAAGGTATTCATAGGGGCCGGGCACGGTAGCTCACGCCTGTAATCCCAGGACTTTGGGAGGCCGAGGCGGTTGGATCATGAGGTCAAGAGATCCAGATCACCCTGGTCAACATGGTGAAACCCCGTCTCTACAAAAAATACAAAAATTAGCTGGGCATAGTGGCACAGCCTGTGGTCCCAGCTACTCGGGAGACTGAGGCAGGAGAATTGCTTGAACCTAGGAGGCAGAGGTTGCGGTGAGCCAAGATCACGCCATTGCACTCCAGCCTGGGTAATAAGAGCGAAACTCCATCTCAAAAAAAAAAAAAAAAAGGTATTCCTGAATACATATGAAATGTGAGGATGATGACTGAATTAGGAATCTAATAGAGGACCACATTTTGGTTCACTTGCTTTTGTAGTACAATGATAACTCCAGCAGTTTTTACCTGTTCAGATAAGAATCACCCTCATACTTTAAGGTTTCTTTAAACTTTATTGGCTACTATGAAGTCTAATGATGGTGTATGAAATTAACTCTCAGCAGATAAAGAGATGGATGTCAGATGCCCTTGCTCCTCCTCTAATGTCCCTTGGCTATGATGTTGCTTGTGATAGGACACTTTCACACTCAGCCAGCGCTGTGGTTTGAATACATTTCTTCCAAAATTCATACAGAACCTTAATACCCCCGGTGGTACTACTAAGATGTGGGGCTTTTAGGATCTGATTAGACCATGAAGGTTCTACCCTCATGAATGGATTAGTGTCTAATAAAGGGGTTTGAGGCAGCAAGTTTGCCCTTCCATTCCTCCCAGCATGTGAGGACCCAGTCTTCATCCCTTCCAGAGAACACAGGAACAAGGTGCCATCACAAAAGGAGAGACTGAGCCCCCTCACCAGATACCAAACTTGCTGATGCCTTGCTCTTGGACTTTCCAGCCTCCAGAACTATAAGAAACAAATTTCTGTTCTTTATAAATTACCCGGTCTAAGCAGCACAAATGGGCTTAGACAGCTGCCGTGTGACAAAGCTCCAGAATCCTCAACCTGGCTTCTAAAATGCCACTGGAAATTAGTTTGACTTAGCTGAGAGCTGAAACATGTCATCTATAGATTTACTACATTCTTTCAAAGATGTATTTGCTGAGCGCAATGTGCCTGGCTCTGTGCTGGGCCCCAGAGGTTCAACTGTGAATGATACAAACTTGGTTCCTAGTCTTAGGGTGAGGAGGAAGACATATAATGATTGAACATCTAATTCCAAGGTTACTGATGATTGATCTGAAGAAGAGGAGGGACTACAGAAGCACACCTTGCGGAGACTTTTCCTTAAACTGAGCCCCTAATGATTCAAGGGAGCTGGCAAGTAAGTAGAGCAGGGCGCAAGGAGGGCTGCTTCAGGCACAGGTGACAGTGCTGCAGAGGCCCTGTTGATAATTCAGGGCACATGGAGAAACCTGGCATCCCTGGTGCCTGGGGATCATTGACGAGACAGGCAAGAGGTGAGTCAATGCAGAGACACACCCAGAGCAAATCAGGCAGCCTTAGAGGCCCTGATAAGAACCTGAGTCTGTTTCCTAAGGCAATGGCAAAACTTGGAAGAGTTTTAATTAGGCAACTTAAATAAAATTGCCTTTTTAAAAACATGGGACTGAAGTATAAGACAGTCTTTATGTGGCTTAGTCTCTTTTCATTTTGTATTATTTGAAGAAAAATTTCAGTTCAAAACTTCCTGGGTGCTTAGAGCACAATGTACAAGCTGCTGCAGTGCTTTTGACTAATTCTAGCAAACAGCTCCACAGCACTTACATGTACCAGGCTTTACAAATATTCTTTGTGTTTTACAAGTATTTACAATTCAACAAGTATTTAACTTGTTGAATTTAGAGATTATATTTCATTTAGGTATTACTAATAGCCTCGTTTTGCAGAGGAGAAAACAGATCCAAAGAGATAAAGTAACTTATTCAAGTTAGCAAGTATTAGACCTAGACTCAAACCCAGGCTGCCTGGCTCCAGTATTGTGTGCTAGCGGCGAATGGCTTGCTTTCCTGCTGCCTTCCCTCTAATAGCTTAAAAAGCTGCCTGTCTTATGCCAGGCCCCTGGCACAGTCCCTTCACACCCACCCCTACAAGCTCCTGGGCTCATCCTTTCTTGCCCATTGCAGGAATCACATAATGATTGGGTCTTCATCCAGGTATAAGGCCTTTTAGTCTTCCAGTTTCTGCAATGAGTTGAGATCTTTTCTGTTTGTACCTGATGGTTAATTTTAAGTGTCCATTTGGTTGGGCCATAGGATGCCCGAATATTTGATCAAGCATGATTTCAGATATTTTTGTGAGAGTTATTTTTGGATGAGATGAACATTTAGAGGGGTTGATTTTGAGACTTCCATAATGTAGGTGGGCTTCAACCGATCGGCTGAGTAGAACAAAAAGACCAACTATCGGCCCAGCAAGAGAAAATTCTTCAGCAGACTGTTTTTGGACTCAAACCAGAATATCAGCTCTCCTGGGTCTCCAGACTGCCCATTTTGCCTTATGGTTGGAGCTGCAGCATTGGCCCTCCTGGTCTCCAGTCTGCTGGCCGACCCTGCAGATTTTGGACTTGCCAGCCTCCATTCTCATGTGAGACATTTGTTTATTCCTTATACTAAATCTCTTTCTCTCAATGCATACATGCTATTGGTCTGTTCTTCTGGGAAGCCCTGACTAATACACCCCTGTATCCCTGGCATTTGGTTTAGAGTATGGTGCTTAATCAATACGTGTGAAATTAACGCACCTAGAACACCCGCCCACAGGGCCTTAGACTCAGGCCCCTCTTTTCTCTTGATGTCGTCA
This sequence comes from Sapajus apella, assembly GCF_009761245.1. Lineage (NCBI taxonomy): Eukaryota > Metazoa > Chordata > Mammalia > Primates > Cebidae > Sapajus > Sapajus apella. Next base: position 9,003,777 of record NW_022436959.1, on the reverse strand, counting down.
TCATGCTCAGTGGATTTGCCTGGGTTTCTGGCACATGCTCCTGATTTGTGCCTACTTGCCAATGTATTTCCTTTCCAGGGAAAGAGGCTTCCCTGGATGCAGGCTTCCTGGATGACACCCTGCTTAACCCTCACCAGCTTCCCAGTTTGAGAGCCTGGCTGGTGTTGCCCTGCCCTCATTGCTGAGCTGCCTGACTTGATTTTGCCAATGCTAGGAGAGCCCACATACCAGCCTTAAGCCCTCAGCTGCTCCTTTCGGATACTGATGTTCCCAGCTAGGAAAAGTTCAGGTTTCCTTTATACCCTTTAGAAATGATGTTTAGATTTTGGTCCAAAGCTCTATCCCTCCCTTGCCGTTTCTAGGACAAGCCACATCATAGCTCCTGGCCCTACATGGTCTCTCTACTTCTGGCTTCCTCCTTTTCTTCTCTGATTCCTACCACTGCATCTCAGCACGCCTGACATGAGACCATTGAAAGGGCAGGTCGTACATGTGCTTAACTATTAACAAGGAAGGAGGTAAGGACCATAATGGGGCTAAACACAAGGGCTAGGGGTGTCCAGAGAAGGGAGAGAACACTTTCTACTAGAGGAGGGATGAAAGGGCTCATGGAATGGCTGCATTGTCCTGGGCTTTGGAGCTCAGCAACATTTCAGCAGAAGGAGCTAGACAGTGGAGGGTGGACACAGATACCCAAAGTGTAGTATGAGGTCAAAAGCAGCAAAGAACGCAAGGAGCCTGGAGGAGCGGGTGTCCTTGGGGATGGAGAAAGGAGTGGAAAAAGGAGTGGAAGGGAGTAGTGAGGGTGAGGCTGTATAGAATAGGGAGCATTATTTCATGCAAACGTTTACTCAGAATGAGCAAAGGAAGTGTTCATTTGGCCCTTGACCAGCCCTGCTTCTGTAAAATAATTATAGTACCTTGTCTGAGAGTTTATAGCACAAAGATTAGAAAACAACATTCTTATGCTTGTCCGATGGTGTTTGTGTAGGAGCTCTGGACAGAAAGTCTGGAGAACCAGATTCTAGTCCTGGCTGGACTATTAAATAGTTAGAAGAGTTTTTGGGGATCTGAGATCACTCATCTGGGAGACAGGGATGGGTGGAGTGGACTGGACAAGATCTAACATTCTTTTCAACTATGAAATTTTTAGAGTTTCACATCAATTTTGCTCTTAGGAGTAATTGCAAGAGCAGGGTGATACATTTCTCTATATATTTGTCTAAGGATTTTTAAATTATATGATTTCAAACATACACAGAAGTATGTTTACCTAATTGTTCAGATCTTGCTTTATTTGCTTCCTCTATTCAGTCCTCTCTCCCTCTTTTCGGTTGAATTATTTTAAAAGACTGACTTCATGTCATTTTACCTCTACATGCTTTGGTGTTCTGAATTATGCAGATGTTAAAAAGAACACTTACAAAGTCATTATTATACTCGATGAACACAGCTTTGTATCAGCCAATATGCAGATCATAATCAAATTTTCCCAACTGTCCTGAGAATATGTTTACAGTTGCTTTGTTTGAATTGTGATCTAGGTAGAGTCCACATGGGATATTTGGTCATTATGTCTCTTTAATCTCTTTTAAAGAATACATATTTTAATGCAAAAGTGGTTTTGTGAAACCAGTAAGGTGAGCCTACACTGAATTTAATGAGACAATGTAAACGGCATTGTGACCAGACACGCCTGGGTTGGCTTCCCATCTAAGGGAGGCAGGTACCGTTTCTATCTTCCAGTTCGTTTTTCATGGACTCTTGAGCCCTTAGGACCTATTCTGAAAGAACTTTGCTGAACTTTAGCTGTGCCTGCATCATTAAGACCAATGGGAACTGAGCAGTTAAAACCTTGGGCAGTGGAAACCTTGGATATGTTTTCAAACATATCCCCCACTGTCTGCTCTTCCCTCCTCCTGTGGAACACTGATCAGAAACAGACCTTTGGGGCTGTCCTCCTTTTACAAATTTAAAACGTTCTTTGGTCCTACACGATGTACTTTATATTCTACCCCAACAAATTAGTGTAGCCACTGATGCTCTTGGTTACTTTCTTTAATTTAGACTAGTTTGCCACAGACTCTGATTTAATTCTGTGTTAAGATACATTCCTTTAGAAAACAGGGAGTCAGGAACCCTGAGCGCTGGTCCTGGCTTTGCCACGTCTGGCTGGTGCACTCCTGGGCAAGGTACAGCCCCTCTGGACCTCATGACTTGTCATTGAAGACCCTGACTAAACTAACCAGTTCATGGAGTCACCGACCAGAACCTTCTCTGCAGGAAAAGCATCACGTGGCAGGCACTGTCACTTTCTGTAGCCTGTACTCCTCCCTCCCCAGAGACAGTCTCCCTGCTCATGTGGCCTCTCCCACATGCCCTCTGTACTTCTCAGGAGGCTTGGGCTGTTCGGACCAGAACTTCTCCCTCCTTCCTTTCACCTCCTGTGGAGGCAGTCCTTCTTGGAAGAATGCTGTGCTCTGCACCCCTTTGTTCTTCTACCTCATGCAGAGACCTTTTTTTTTTTTTTTGAGTTGGAAAAGATCTTATTAAGTGAATTCACACCCTAAGATGTAATTGTCTATTACCAACTTGGTGTGGTCTTCCTTTGAGTTCATTTTTATTTCATTTCATTTTAGTGTAAGGAAACACTTAGCTAAATGATAAAAAAGTGGAATTTTAGCTAGCAGTGCCTAGTTGGCTAATAAGGGTCTTCCTAGTGGCCTTCATATCAGAACCCAAAGGCAGCCTCTTTTTCTGCTCATGGATGGTGAGTTTTGAAGGCAGCCAATGAAAGCATGTTTACAAGATAGTGAAATACACATGATATTTACTTGGATTTCCTAGAGGGGAAGGCACAGAGTGGTAGAGCTGCAAGAAATGCTGGCATGAGCTGAGAGGGCCTGGTGACAAGACCAGTGCAGCCAGAGGGCAGCAGCACGGTGGCTTGGGGAACCTCAGGCATGCAGAAAATCTCTGGTCTACAAAGGAGGAGGGTAGCAGGTAGAGGAGAAGGAACGTGGGTGCTGAGTCTGGCATTTACTGGCTCTGTGAACTTGGCCAAGTCACTCAACCACTCTGAGGCTTTTTCATCTATAAACATGGGGATGGTAACAATGCCCATCTCATAAGGTTATTATGGAGACTAAATGAGATAATTAATGGGAAAGTACCTGGTAAAATGTAAGTCCAGGTGTCATCTCCAGAAATTAGTCCCAGGTATTTGTATTCTGTTTTATTTTAAAGCCCCTCAGGCCATTCTGATGTCAGAGTTTGTAACAATTATAGTAATGTATTCTAGTTCTCTTTCCCTAACTCATAGTGTTGCCATTGGTTAAGCCTGAGAGTTGGTAGAGCATCAGTTCCTCATTTTCAAAAAGAAAATCATGCAGACCAAAGAACCTTATGAGACTTGTGAAATTACAGAATCGAATGGCCATCCAGTTCAGTCTCCCATCTGATGATTGAATTCTCCCTGCAGTATTCTTGACCAGTGGTGGTTTAGGCCAGTGTTTTCCAAACTCCAGTAGGCATCGGAGTTACTAAAACCCAGAGTGCTGAACCTCAGCCCCAGAGTTTCTGAATTAGTAGGTCTAGGATGAGTCTTGAGAATTTTCATTTTTAGTGTGTACCCAGCTGTTAATGATGCTGCTCATCTGGGCACCATGCTTTGAGAACCACTGATCTAGATGGTGCTTAAATACCTCTAGTGACAGAGAACTTCTGCCTCATGAGCCTGCTCATGCCATCTTCTGATAGCCTGAAACATGAATACACTTAATCTGATGGGAAGTTCCTGCTCATATGAATCTGAGACCTGTCTTCCCATCCCTTTTACCTATAGGCAGTATGTCTTTCCCTTTTGACAGTAGAGTTAAAAATTATTCATCATAGTTTTAACAGAAAGCATTTTTATTAGTTTTGGTCTGTGATTCACTATCCTAAGGATAAAAGAGAACCTGACTGTATTGGCACTCTGAAACTATGGCAAAAACCTTGAGCCATTCTAAGAAGAAAAGAATCTGACCTGTTCCTAGGCAAACAACTTCAATTGAGCAAATGTGCTTTGAGTGCCCAGTGTGTTTGGGGGATGGGAGTTACACCAACCAGCTTAGGGATTTCTGTGGAAGGTGGGAATAACCACTAAGTAACCACTCCTCGCTCAGTGGATGTAGATTTCTAGTGATGGACAACTCAATGCTCCTTCATAGTTTTAACACAGCTTTGTGGACTTGTGACCATTTCAGCAACGGAATGCATATTTTGGCACACATGCCACTTGCTGAAGAAATAAAAATTTAATAGACATATATCTGAAAGTTTCTAGCACTTCAGGGAGATTTTGAGATTTATTCTAGTACCATACAACGAGTTTTATTGGGAACTGCAAAAATATATAATTTTAATAGAAATAGGTAAGCATAAAACATTGACACCACTGAAAAAATATTGGCCATGCCAAAGCAACCCTCATAAAAGTTTGCAGAATGTTTCAGAAAAGAATCAGAGGCTTATTAAGCGCCGATTTTTCTAGTGGAGCTTTGGCCAGGATCTCAATTTTAAGGAAACATATCTATGTTTCCAAGGAAAAAACAGGAATTTGCTGCCTTTGAAGTGCAGCTATCCTGATGTTTCTTGTAGCTATGTGAAGAAAGATCATGGAGATTGTTTTGTGCAGATTTGGTGAAACAGCTTAATTAATGATTAAAAACACAACAGCCCTGTTAAATCAGACATGTTTTAGGAAAAGACTTCAAGGTGAGATGACAGTGCCATTCTACATTCAAAGGCTGGAAATTCAAGTACTAGAACATTCATCGGTTTTTCCTTGGAGATGTTGCTGTCTTTATTATCCATCTTCATCACTTGCTCCAAGTTAAAATTGTTGATTTCTTGCTGCTGATCATAGGGCATGAATGTTAGTGCTATGGAGCTTGAAATCACCAGGGGTTTGTGATCTTCAGTATCTCTGAGCTTCGTTTTCATTGTCTGGTCAAAACCAGAAGAGTGACATCTGCCCCACAGATTATTGTGATATGTAATGTGAAGGTACAGACAACAAATGCAGCACGGTGTCTGGTGACCAAGACATGCCTCTGTCATAGTTCATGCACTTTGGGGTAAGGCTTAGTGAGCAGCAACACACCTAACCCAAGGCAAAGAAAACTAGAAGAGCACTCCCTGAAGGGGAATCTTGCTCTGGGTCACCTGTGTCTCTTTACTGAAAGCCTGTAGCAATTCTTCCCCAACTGGATCACTGGTGTGCAATTCAACCTTAAGAAGTATGTTATAGAAAAGTGCTGTATGGTCAATAAATTGGCAAATGCTACTAATGGGCACATCAGCATGTAAAGACTGTGGAGAGCCCAACAGTAAAGAAACCTGTTCAACTTTGTTTAATGTAGCATTTTTCTAACCATGTTCCAGTGACAGAAACATATTTTCCTGCCTCGAGACTGGTATGCCCCAAAGCACTATTTGGGAGCTGCTAATCCAGGCCCTGGGAGTCAGTAGGAGATACCCTGTCCCTGTGTTTAGTGCAGTCCCAGCCTACAGTAGGTGTGGAACAGATGCTGGGTGAATAAAATGGCTCAGTATATATGTCAACTTCCTGATGGTTCTTGCGAAAGCAATGACTTCTTATGGGCACAATTCATTTGCATTGTCAACACCAGCAGGGACCACAAGCTCAAATCGTTCCCCATAAGCCGCCATTCCTGCTGGGTTGCCAGTTTAGTGAATTCTGTTAAAGAGACTTCTGACCAGCCAGGGTCCTGGTTCGACAATTTTATTTTTTTGGAAAAAAATCACAATGGTGACTCTGTTTGCAGTGGTTGTCTGAAGCTGAGGTTGCCTGCTGTTAGCAAGTCCTCTTGGTTGGACCTGAGCAATGGGCAGGTGCCAGAGAACCCTGGAGAAGAAGATGTTTCCAGCCGGGCGCTGCAGAAAGCTTGTTCTGCAAAAGCAGACAGGAGACACTGAATGAAGGACTCTGTTCTCTAACAACAGATTTCATCATTGTGAGGTTCACATGGGGTGTGTTTTCATTTTGTTTTTCCCTACAGTTTCAATCTTCTTTCCTCCCAGAAAGGGTTCTTTTGTGTTTAACCTCGTCCTGACGCGTTGGAAAACTTCCTGCTGGACCAGCTCTTAATTCACCTTCCTGTATGGACTTGCCTCGGTGGCAAAGTCACACTGATTAACAAGTTCTTCCTCCCTGGCTCTGCACATCACCCAGTTATATATCTTTAGATGGGTTTCCGTCTGTGGGGAAATGAGCTATTGCCAGAGTTGGGCTCTGGGACACGGTGGACGGGCTCATTGGCTGGCTGCCCTAGTGATAATCTGGAAGTGATCAGTGAAGGAAAAAGATAACACAGCTGTGATTTTCAAGGAGACAGGTCCTGGTTTTTCTACCTGCCAACCACGTTTCCTCTGGGGAGCTTTTCGGCAAGTGCTGTAAAAGAGACCTTTTAATCTTGTTTCAAAAACCTGGAGACCCAAGTTGTTCCAGATCTTGAGTAGAAAACAGGCCAGGGAAACGTGCATTGCTGAGGAGGTGGGTGGGGATGCCATTGCAATTCCGTGGCTTCGTTTTGCATGTGCTTGAGAGGACTTGGTGAACTTGGCCTCCAAGGGCTTTCACCCACAAGTATGATACGGTTTGGGCTGGGGGCGGAGGGTGTTGCAGAGGTTGATGAACATAAATCTGTCAGTGGGTGATTTTCAGACATCTGCCTGGAGCACTTGCAGACAAACACTGGAGTCGTTGGAGCCAGGGAAATGCCTGACAATGCCTGGGAAAACCTGAGCCAAAAAGCTTGCCCAGGACACTGCTGGGCTGGAAAAAAATGATGTGTCAGTAATAAATAGTTTATAATTTAAATTGGGAGTGAAAAGGAGAGGGAAAAAAAAGAGAAAAAGACAAATCAATCAGGATTGGGAGCTTGGGAACTAAATATTGTGTTTGTTAGGAGTCAGTGAATGCTGCAGAAATGCACCACCAGATCCTGGCAGTGTCTGTCATCCATTGGGCATCTTGTATCATTCCTGCTGGCAGCCTGGCTTCAGCTAAGCAACAAGGCCTGGGAAGTCCCCAGTATGTGGTTTCAGAGATTTACTCAACTGGGGCATTTCATTTTTCTTAGTGCATAGCTGTCAGAGTTACATCCTATTCTTTCTTTTCTTTCTTTCTTTTTTTTTGAGATGGAGTCTCTCTTTGTCCCCAGGCTGAAGTGCAGTGGTGTGATCTGGGCTCTGCAACCTCTGCCTTCTGGGCTCAAGTGATTCTCCTGCCTCAGCCTCCCAAGTAGCTGGGACTACAGGTGTGCACCACCATGCCCAGCTAATTAATTTTTGTGTATTTTTAGTAGAGATGGAGTTTCACCATGTTGGCCAGGATGGTCTCCATCTCTTCACCTTGTGATCCAACCGCCTTGGCCTCCCAAAGTGCTGGGATTACAGGTGTGCGCCACCATGCCTGGCAGGTTACATCCTATTTTCTAGCTGAAAGTTCTGCTGCTTGGTATAGTATGGTCTAGTCAACAGCTCTAACTGTGGTTACATTTCAGAATACTTTCAAAATCTCCTTGTTGATTCACAGTGCAGAATGTATGTGATAGATGGCAGCTGGGTTCCTGTGGCTTCTCCAAGCCTCAGTGTCCTAATCATTAAAAGGGGGATGATAATATTTGTCTTGAAGGTTGTTGAAAGAGCAGACACATTGTTGGGTCAACAAGAAATATGACTTTGCCTCCCATAAGATGCCAGATTTTCATTCTGAAGGTAAATCTTGATTTAAGGGTTGTCTTCCCTGGCTGACATACTTGATACTTATAGAACTGACACCCACATAGGTATTTTGGCAGAAATACAAGAGGAGACCCATCCCTTCTCCTCCCTGACAGTATTTAGCTGATGAGTTTTTGTTTTCTGCTGCCCATATTTCTGCTTCAGTTTCAGTTTCTCCCTGTTGCATGGTGTAAACTGGCATCTCATGCAGAAAAAGAGTTCAGATTACCCTAGGAAAGTGTAATGCAGAGAAATCTCTATCAGCATGAAACCAGGGTGGGCACCAGCAGTGAAAACCTTCGAATCAGTGGTGGGTTTCCGGCTGTTGTATCCCACGTGACAAAGAGCAAACAGATAGCTTTTCCCTTATTCTACCTGGGACACCCCATAAACTTCAAAGTTCAAAACACACTTTGAGTGGGCAGGGAAAGATGCATTTTTGTAATAGCCTTGACATCCTCATCTGTGAATTTCTAAGGGAGTAATAGCTGATGCTGTGGTACAAGCATCAGGCGGCAAATAACACAGGAGCTAAAGGCAATGGCCTTGCATTTATTCAGACAGACGCAGCTTAAAGCTCAGCTTCACAATCACAATTATGTAATTTGGGGAATATTCATTTGCTTATCTGATTCCCATTTCTCTATCTTCTTCCGTCATTGTGTTGTTGAGAGAATTAAATTAGGTAATATATGTAATTAGCACAGTGCACTGCACATTAGTAAACATCCGTGAATATTTTTCAATAATGTACAGGGTGTTTTATAGTATTGTTCTGTACATGTCAGGCTAATCTCTTCATTTCAGTTGTAAGCACATTAGGTGAAGGATTGTGTCTCTATTTCTTGAGCTCTGTGTGGGATGACTGCAGTTCTAACTGTACCACATAGTAGATGGCCATTCAATATTTGAAACATTGGTCGACTATTAGCAGAGGAAGATCGATCTTGAATCTATTGAAAGCTCTTTAAGTCATTTAAATAAATTTCCAAATACATTTCTGAAATTTGCCAGCAATACCAAAACAATATTTCCAAATTTCCAATGAATTCTTATATTTCTAGCCAATTGTTTTCAAAATTTATGAAGTTATCTGATTTTAAAACCTGCCAGACATTCCTAGTATTTATTCCTAGAATTTTAAGTTTGGAATGATTCTGACATTCCAATCTACCACAGCCTATGTTTCTTCTATAAATCCTATGATGTTAAGCTCATTCTCTCAGTTCAGATTACCACAGAGGGCTGTTCAATTTCATACATGAATGTTGAATTATTGACATAGCCAATCTGCAGCGTGTGGTTTCCAAGATCAGGCGGCAATAATGATGCCTCAGCAGACAAGATGCAGATGTTTTAGTAATATCTATGCCAAACAACAATGAATAGGTGCTATTGGTAAAAGTCTATGAAATTCTTTCTGAAGTTTCAAAATATGTTTACTGCATGCCTTGAGGCATTGGTGGGTTACATTGAAAGGGTATTATTCATTTCAGAAAAAGTATGACTAACAATACACATATTTCCAACATCACTGCTTCTCTATCAGTCTCCCTTCTCTGCTACAACGCCTCTTTCTCAGGGTTGCCTGAGACGGGAGCTGGACTGCATGGCTTGACCTAGGAGGCGTGTTCAGGCTGGAAGAGACTGAGAGGCAGAACCAGTTCCTTGTCCAGGGATTGTACTTAAAACGTCTCGCATCTAGTTATAGGTAATGAAATACTTGACTCTCAGAAGAGGCACAAAATGTCATCCTAAATACAGAATCCTATGCTGCTACACTGAAGAGGAAGAACTTCAAGGCTTAACAAAATCAAATTGCTTAGGCTTTTGCAGATTGGTAATATGACACCTGGAAATAATTATGTGGGGAAGAAGAATGAAAAGTGCCAGACAAGTCCTCCCAAATAACATCTACTCAACAGATTTCCATTCTGGACTGCCATTCTGTCTATGGCATGTCAATCAATTCGACTAAAGGAAGCCCACTTATCTGTATGTTAAATGTGCTAATTCACTGGGTGGAGTGACACATAAGGACATTCCAGTACTCCTAGTTCCTTTAAGGTCAGGGCCTAGAATGTACCTTGAAACCTGTTCCCTAGCTCGAGAAAGACAGGGAGCCATAAGAAAAAACTCCAGTGGAGGGAAAGGAAGAAAATGGCATCTCCTATTAGGTCTGCCATATTACGTGGCCTGTATAGAAGACCGGTGGGTCAAAGGGAAGCTGAAACGCTCACTAATAAGGGCAAAAAGGGTTTGTTTATCTTATAGAGTAATTCCTGCATATCTTATGTATCTTTCACTTGTGCCACTCATTTACATAGAATACCTTTATCCATAAGTTAGAGTATTTTTACCCCTCAGTGTTGGCAAACTGCAAAGTAACTTTAGGGTAAAAGAGAGGAAAGGTATGTCATCCTTTGATTCCCTAGATTCCTAGTGGGAGCATTTTCTTTGTTATTCTCTGAACAAAAGATAAAGAGGAGGCTGGACTTTCAGGTACTTGTGAAAATGCTATTTCTAGGCCTCCATCCACACGGTGCCTTTCGGCGTTCATCTGGAGGTGATGAAGGTGACGGTGGATACAGGTGACTCCTCCGCTCTACCCATCCTCACAGCCCTGCTCACTCTTCTCAGGGATGCCCTACCGTTTCCCCATCAAGTTCAAAGGCAGCACCAGAAAGGTAGAGTGGGCGTCCCTGGAATCTGTGTCTTTATTATTTCCATGGTCTGCTTCAAGTGTTATTCCATGTGTTTGTTTAATTGATGAAAACCTCTAGGTGGCAGGAGGCTGGGAAGGCGGCTAGGCTTTTTTGTATTTATTATCATGGAAAACATTACCCTTTATAAATCTTTTTGCTACAAATAGCATTTATTTTTCTTTTATGTAATCTTTTTTTTTTCTTTTTCTTTTTTTTTTTTGAGACTGACTCTCACTCTATCATCCAGGCTGGAGTGCAGTGGTGCGATCTTGGCTCACTGCAACCTCTGCCTCCTGGGTTCAAGTGATTCTCATATCTAAGCCTCCTGAGTAGCTAGGTTTACAGGCATGCGCCACTATGCCTGGCTAATTTTTGTATTTTCAATAGAGTTGGGGTTTTGCCATGTTGGCCCGGCTGGTCATGAACTCCTGACCTCAAGTGATCCACCTGCCTCGGCCTCCCAAAATGCTGGAATTATAGGTGTGAGCCACCATGCCAGGCCACTTTTATGCAATCTCGATATAAAACCAATCCCATGTAGTCAGCACAAATTTTAAAGGGTGTAAATGGTGAAAAACTAATGCCCTTCTCAAAGAGAAGGAAATTCCATTACAGGGAATCTAGGGGCCTTTCAACGCCAGAGGATTCCACCCAGGGTAGTTGGTGGCTACAGGGATGAAAGCCTGCAGTTTGAAAAGAAACACATGTAAGAACATGCGCCACATGGGAGCCTAGCTTCAAGCTCCCCTTACCAGGCTTCCCTTCCCCTTTGCTGAATCGTAGCTCCTGATCCTGCCTGCATCCTACTGGCCTGTCTTGCATAAAGATCTAGTTTTGGAATACAGGAAATATGAAGATTGTTCTATGTTAAGGTTCCAAGCCAAGTATGGGCCCATATCCTCAGCTAAGATAATTATTGGTAGGTGAATAAATTAGGCTTGCTGACACTTGTCTGTTTAAGTAAAGATAACATTTTAAACATTAGAACGCTCACTTCACTCTACAGAGTCGACTTTATTCAGCACTTCTATTAGCTGTGGCTTACTAAAGCAGAGGTCAATTTTTAAGAAAAGCTTTATGAATGGAAAGACAAATGTAAGCAAAGTGGATTCATATTCGGAAAGTGTGAAAACCGAGATGCAGGTACAAGTATATGTAATTGCTATAAAATGTGGAGAGGCAGAATGAGAGCGCAGAGAACACAGACTCGGGAGTGAGATGCTCTGGGTTTACAGCATGGCTCTGCCACTGACCGCCTGGGAAACCCTGGGCAAATGACCTGACCTCTCCGGGCCTTGCTCTCTCCTCATCTGTACAATGGGGCAATAATAGAACTTGTCTCAAAGGATTGTAGAGAGGATTAAATACGCTAGAGCATGTGAAGTACTTGGACACACTGCTTGACACTTAATAAGTGGTGTGAAAGTATTAGCTTCCTAATATAAGCCTTGCCTTTGCCTTCTTTATCCTCTTGTTTTTTTTTTGTAACCTTCACCCTCCTCTTCCTTCTCCTTCTCCTTCTCCTGTCTCTTCTCCTCTTCCTCCTCCTCTTTCTTCATCAGTATGTTTGTACCTGCTAAATGGCCAGGGCTGGCTATATAATTTGTGGAGCACAGGACACAATGAAATTTCAGGACCTCTTGTCCAAAACTCAGGGGGAAATAAATTTCTCTTTCTTCTGTCTCTCTCTCTCTTACCCAATCTATCATGGGGTTCTTTTTTAAAAAAACTTGTGTATTATACTTTAAGTTCTGGGGTACACGTGCTGATCACACAGGTTATACAGGTATACATGTGCCATGGTGGTGGTTTGCTGCATCCATCGCCTCGTCATCTACATTAGGGATTTCTCCCAATGCTATCCCTCCCCAATCCCCGCCCCCCTTGCTATTCCTCCCCTAGCCCCCTCACCCCTGGCCCCTGTGTATCACGGGGCTCTTTGTTGGCTATTTATTGACCCATCTCTCAGGCACAGGGATATTCTCTGGGCAAGTATAGACTCACAAGTGCCTGGAGCTCCTCCCCGAAATTTGGCATGTGAGTGTGCGCTCAACTTCAACCCTTGCTGTGTTTGTGTCCAGCTTCCCACCAGGGCTGGGGCGACAGAGATCCCTGGGCTGGGGGCAGGAGTGGGTTGGCAGGTAACCCATCCCGGGGAGGCAGAGAGGTGGTGAGGGGGCACTGCGCAGAAGCACAGGCCCCAACCCTGGTGCACGCGTTATTGTTCCGCGGGACTTCACTTAGGAGAAAAACATTCAAAGAGAAAATGATCAAGAATTTTCAAGATGATCACCAGATGGGCTCTGTGTCAGATGTCCATGAAGTTGGCAGTGACAGTAGCAGAAATGGTGTAAACTTAGCAATCAACTAAACTCCATTTTGGTTATTAAAAGCGATTCTTTGGTTTAAGATTTAGAAATTGGATTTTATTATCAGTTTTAGTGAGACCAACACAAATTAGGCAGCTCATTTTGTCCGTTTATGAAACTTAGGGGGGAAAATGTACATTTTAACCAACTGGTCTACCCCAGAGATGTAGTGAAAAAGTTGCTTTTACAAAGATCTTTGTGCTCTTCTACCCAAAAGCATTAGATGGGCATTTTCCAAAGCGTGCTGCTTGAAAAAAGGGTTCTGTGAGGAACAGTTGAGTCCCGGGGTAGAACAGAATTAACAGAGTTTTGAAATTCGGGACTACCCACTTACTAAGTAGGTAGCCTAATTGTTTTTCTGTTTATTTACCTTAGGTCTTATTCTTTTCTAATTAATCATCTTAGATTTTGGAAAGTGCGGAGAAGGCGTGGAAGCAGAGTTAGTTTAGCAAGCTGAGATATTGTCAAATTTCAAAATGAATTTTTAAAATTAAATTTGATTTTTTTATTTTTTAAATTTTACTTTAAGTTCTGGGATACATGTGCTGAATGTGCAGGTTTGTTGCATAGGTATACATGTGCCATGGTGGTTTGCTGCGCCACCTGTCAACCCATCGTCTAGGTTTTAACCCCCTTAATGCATTAGTTATTGCTCCTAATGCTATCCCTCCCCTTAGCCCCCACCCCCAAAGGGCACCGGCGTGTTGTGTTCCCTTTCCTGTGTCCATGAGCTCTCATCATTCAATTCCCACTTATGAGTGAGAACATGCGGTGTTTGGTTTTCTATTCCTGTGTCAGTTTTCTGAGGATGATGGTTTCCAGCTTCATCCATGTCCCTGCAAAGGATATGAACTCATTTTTTATGGCTGCATAGTATTCCATGGTGTATATGTACCACATTTTCTTTATGCAGCCTATCCAAAATGAATTTTTAATCTTAAATGTAACTGGCCTCTCAGTTCTTCCACCACGTCACCTCCAATGAACTTTTTCTTTACCCACTCCTGAGACCATAATCTCAGTCCCTTTCCTCTGTCCCCTAGCTAACCTACTCTAATACTCACTAGTGATTTTTCTGCCTTGTTAACGAATTGACTATTGATAAAACACTGACCAGCACTTTAATACCTCCCTCAGTGCCCTCACTGCCTTCTGTCTCCAGCTTAACGGCCATGCCCTTTCATTAGGGACATTAGCACCCTAATTCTTTCATACCTCCTCCCTCACCAAACTTGGCCAGGAGAGCCCCAATCCTGGTTAAAACCCAACTACCTACTCTGTGTCTGCACTTGGCTGTTGTCGGTGCTAACTCTTCTCACTTTAAATCCTTGCCCTCACATCTCAAATGAACACTGAACGTAGCAGCAAATCTTCTTTATTTCACTTTCTTATGCTGCAAATTTACTATTTTTATGCCTCCTCCTCCTCCCTCCCTCCCTCCCTGTTCTTATCTTGGGACCCGGCTTCGTTCTTCATCAGAAAAATAGAAGCAACTAAGTAGTAGTTTTTTACTTTTTTTGGCAGCTAATCTACCCCATACCCCTTTCTTTTCCTTCTTGTATCATAAACTGCCCTTCATCCTCTCAAGGAGTTATTTCTACTCTGTACCACTTTTCAGCTCATGAACTCTTACCAATACCTCCCCTCCTGCGTCACTGGCTGCGTCTCCAGCATCCCTACTCTGTCTAGGGTGGTGACCTCCAGCCTTTTTGGCACCAGGGACCAGCTTTATGGAAGCCAATTTTTCCATGGTCTTGGGGTGGGAGTGGGGGATGGTTTTGGAATGATTCAGGTGCATTACATTTATTGTGTACTTTATTTCTGTTATTATTACATAGTAATATGTAATGAAATAATTATACAACTCACCATAATGTAGAATCAGTGGGAGCCTGAGCTTGTTTTCCTGCAAGGAGATGGGCCCATCTGGGAGCGATGGGAGACAGTTGCAGGTCATCAGGCATTAGAGTTTCACAAGGAGTTGGCAACCTAGATCCCTCACACGTGCAGTTCACAACAGGGTTCTTGCTCCTATGAGAATCGAATGCTGCTGCAGATCTGACGGCGGAGCTTGGGTGGTCATGTGAGTGATGGAGAGCGGCCATAAATACATGGAAGCTTCACTCACTCACCCACTGCTCACATCCTACTGTGTGGTCCCCTAGGGAGGTTGAGGATCCCTGGTCTAAGGGATACAAACTAGAGCAAAAAATGTGCTCTGAAAGCTCCTGTTTAAAGAACAAAATAAAAAACAAACTTTACATGATCCCATTTTATCCTGCTAGCTTCTGCTGCTTTTCTCTGGACCCCTTGAGAGCAAACCTTCTTTAAGAGTCGTCTATAAGAGCTATCTTCACTCCCTCGCTTCAGTTCTTGGCTTCACTCATTGCAGCTTGATTTCTGTCCCCACTCCTCTAACTGCTCACGTCAAGGCACCATTACCTCCATGCTCTCAAGTCCAGTGGTTTTACTTTATACGATATTGCCTCATTTTTGATAGACCTTTAAAAAAATACCTTGACTTCCATGATGCCACATACTCCTGGTTTTTCTCCCAACTCTTTGGCTCTTCCTTTTGGCTCCTCTGGCTCTTCCTCCCTGGTAGACCTGTAAATGCTGGAGGCCCTTGGGACACATTCCTGAGCTGCCTTCTAATCCCAAGCAATATTTTTTCCTGTGTATGATCTCATCCAGTCGTAAGGTCTTCAATATAATCTGCACGCCAACGACTCCCTAACCCGTGTCTCTAGCTCTGACCTTTGCTTTGACTCTCAGAGTTTCTATATCCAGTTGTCACAGGCATCATCTTCACGTGGATGTTTGATAGGGTGCCCAAATTACCATGGTCAAAACAAAACGGTTGATACTTCCTTTCCCTCCCAAATCTGCTTCTTTCACAATCATCCTATCGCTGTAAATAGCCCTGTCATCCACTTAGCTGCTGAAACCAAAAATCAAGGAACTATCTTGGTGTTCTCTTTTCTTTACCTCTCTATGTCAAATGTATCAGCAAGACTTGCCAACACTTCTTTCAGAATTCATCCCTAAACTGCCCACTTCTACCTCCAACACATCACTCTACTACATACTGTCATCTTTTCTAACGTGAACAGCTGCAGTAACTGCCCGATTAGTTTCTTTGCTTCTACACTTATATCCATATAGTCCTTTCTCTACACAGCAACTGGAGAGATGCTTAAAAAAGGCCAATCAAACCATGTTTTAACCATTCTGAAGGCTTCCCTTGATGCTGGGAATAAACTCCAACCTCCTTGCACTGGTTATGCTCCATCTGGTCTAGACCTTGTCAACCTCTCCATCTATCACATGTGATTCTTCCTGTGCTTGCCATGCATCCTTCAGCCACTCTGGCCTTCTCTTTGTTCCTCTAATATGCCAAGGTCATCTTAACTAAGGGACCTTTACTCTAGGTTCCCATTGCCTGGAATGCTCGCGCCTCTGATTTCCACGTAGTCGGCTTCTTCTTCTTACTCAGATGTTGACTTAAATGTCACCCTGGTCATTTATATCATTATGTAGCAATGAATTCCTGTTTTATTCAATGGGTTATGATCAGTTACTAGCATTAAGCATTTTGATGCTCAAATTGTCCCAAACTTGGGCACTCAGAGTTTCTTCAAGCTGGCTTCTGTGTCCCTTTGAGACACCTCTGTCATTCTTTGAGTACTTTATTATATTCTGCCACAGAAAGATGTTTCAGGCTCATTTTATACTTTGTCTGGAATCAGTTCTTCAAGGAGCTTTAATTTCTTTTACTGGAGGATGGCATTGAGTAACCAAGATATGGACTCCAGATGTACTCATTGTTACTGTGATGTCATTGCTTTTAGGGGTTCTCAGCAGACAGAACTGGCACACACACACATATCTATCTATCTATCTATCTATCTATCTATCTATCTATCTATCTAATCTATCTATCATCTATCATCTATCTATATCTATCTATCATCTATATCTATCTATCTATCTATCTATCATCTATCTATCTATCATCTATCTTTAACAACATGAGTTTACACTGATACCCACAGTTCCTACCTAATACTACATACTTTTAAAAACCAACCTTCTTTCCATATTTATAGCTTTTTATTTTCCAGCAGTGAGAACCCTGGCTCCCACTATCCTTGATATATTTGTTTGCTCAGTCCCTCCATATGTAGCCAATCTCCCCACATGGACTGTCTCCTTGGCCCAGCACTGCTGATTCGCATTTGGGAATCCATGCTTCCAGCCCTACTGCTGTTTGATATTAACAACTTATAACTTTGTAGTAGGTACGTTCGGTCTGTCTGTTCATTCATTTGCTCATCTCTCAAATATTTACCGAATGTTTAGTTACATCAGGCACAATGCTGGTTACTGCATAGACACCAATGAAGGCGGCGGCCAGAATATATGTCCTCATGGTTGCTACCCTAGACCTTGTGTCTCTGCTCTAGACAATTCGTCTTTAAT
Organism: Sapajus apella; assembly: GCF_009761245.1. Classification (NCBI taxonomy): domain Eukaryota; kingdom Metazoa; phylum Chordata; class Mammalia; order Primates; family Cebidae; genus Sapajus; species Sapajus apella. The sequence continues at coordinate 8,986,430 of NW_022436959.1, read as the reverse complement.
AAACTTTAAAGTTTGCTGAAGAGAAATGGATTAAGGTTACATATAATACTTATAGAAGTAGGGCTCAACTATTTTTAATATACCCTTTGGCTATTCATACAGTGCTAAGTTAAAGAATGTCCTAGGTAGACACAGGGGGATAAACATATAGAAACTGCATTTAGTCGACTTTATCCGAATATGATTCTGGAATGTGGAGTAGGCATGACCAAGCGAGCAAAGCTTATTTCTGTCTGGTATGTTATGCATTAGCCATACTCAAGAGTTTTAAATTTTGGCTCCAAGAAATGCTTCCAACCCATGAATCTGCATTTTGTCATGTATCTCAGAGTGACTTGATGACCTGACTCATACACTTTAGTAAAACACAATGGGCTGCTCTAAAGGAAATGAGATTTAAATATATAGGCCTAATACTCATTTGCAAGTCAGCAGTGTTCCTTGCATAGAGTAGGTGCTTGATTAAAAAACAATGGTTATTTGAATTAAAATTTGTTATTATGTAACTTATCTTTGCCTGTAGTATGTGTTGATTAAGATACTTGTTAATAGCATTTCTTATTTGTCTCTGCCCTTCCCATTGGTCCCATAATGGGGCATTTCTGTTGCCTTTGCAATCTGATCCCTTGAGAGCTTCAATTCATTTTTGCCTTTTTCTATTTACTGTGGCCGCACTTCCTGCTAAACAGTCTTGGCAAAAACATTCTTCCTCCTTTTAACATCTGTAATTATAGGTTCTCAGAATTTCACTGAAATAATTTTTGTACCTCCCCCTGAGAGAGAAAATGCTAACACAGATATTAGAAATTGTTTATGAGGCCTGATTTGTGGCATATAAGATGGCTTCTTCAAGACTCAATCTGGGGATAAATGAGTTACTTTATATTCCATTTCCTTTTTCAAAAAACAAGTCTGGTTTTGTTCAGACCCCTTATTACATTTAGCCTCTGCTCTCATAATCCATCAACATTACTAGCTGAAAGATCAAAAAATAAAAATCTTCTGGTGTAGATTGAGAACGTTCCTGTTCCCAAGCTTGCTGTTAAAATAGCTGCAGCTCCCTTAAAACATGTGGGCCTATCTCCTACTTGCTTCTAGGATTTCCTGCAAACCAGAGTCAGTAGTCTGCCACATCAAGTGAACTTGGAAGAATGAATGAGAACAAGCTACTCTTTTTGCATGGCAACTTTTCATGACTGCATTCAATCTAAACCCATCATCCTCATTCGGTTTTAGCTTCCCTTCTTAGTAAAATCCAATTCATAAATTTTGTTGTCATGCACAGAGTTGGCCACAAGAAAGAACTAAAAACACAGGGCAGTTGAGACAGATTCCCACACAAAAGGGTTATGACTGTGTCTCAGCTGTCATTTGTGGTGAGGCATAGACCTCACTTTCAAATCGTTTCAAGTATCTTTGGCAAGAGGGAAGCCAAAGGTGTGTGAATGAATGACTCAGTGCTGTGTATTTTTAAGGCGTGGCCACATTTCCACCTGGCTTTTCTGTTTTTCTATTAGGATGCCCTGTCAAAAGGCTTTTAAATGCTTATTCCAAATAATAATAATAATAATAATAATGATAAGAATAATATTTGCTGAGCACTTGTTATCTGCACAGACTCTTCCAAGTTTGGGGGGAGTCTGTTATATGTATAGCCATACACCACAGTTAGATACTCTGCTTCTGAGAAGTGGTTCTCAAACTTATCAAAAGTAATCACCTGCTTCAAAGGCAGGTCACCACCAGATAACTGATTTGTGTGCTTAGGATGGGGCTCAGGAATTGAAAATGCTCCCAAGCTGCTGGGAAATTCAGCTATGATGGGCCAAACTTTGAAAACCAGTGTTTAGGGTGTTGAGAGGGCTCTGGGCTGTCACTGTACACACCATGATGTGATGGATAGTATTCCTGGAGAGCCATATGCATGCACGCTTTTGGTGAAGACAGTTGAATTTTGCCAGTGACTTACCCTCTCCTTTCTGAGAGGTATGTGCCATTTTTTCTTTTGCTATGCCAAGTACACAGGTGTCTGTAAACAGCACTTCAGTGTCACCCATGAAGCTCTCCGTTCAGAGGAATATCTTAGTGGTTCATTCTGTAAAGCTGAGAATCCATTTCTTGGGTGAATAACCACCCTCTAAAAGATGAATAGGGATTATTCATATGGGGAAATTTCTCACAGAAAAGAAGCCACCATTCTATCTCATGGAACGATGACAACTGTCAAATCTATGAGCTGAAAACACTGGGCTTCCCTTTTCTGGCATTACGCTCATCACTACAGAAGTGGTTCTAATTTTGCTGCTAGCAGATCGTAGACTGAGGTAGAGGCTGTGTTTGTGTTTCCAGAAATTTCCAGAGTTCACCCTTCCACTGGTCATCTAGCTATAGAATGGGGTAACACTGGAAAAATAGGCAGAATTGGGGTTGTAGCCTCTCAGGCTGGCTCAGTGCCCAAGGTTCTTGCATTCAGAAAACAAATGTAGATTCAAATTGTAAACATTCATAAAAATCAGAATGATATTTTTGACTTCTCGCCAACTTGTTTAAACTTTTCAACTTCTTTCTTTCAAAAAATAGAATTGCTGGAATATGGTGTGTGAGATTTTAGAGCCAGCATTTCTCCCCCTCATTGAAAAAAGTTCCCCAGAATGAAAAATTTTGCATCCGGTTTTAGTCATGAAAGGGCGCAGCTCTTTGTCAAAGATAACACTGTAATTCTTCCCACATAGTGTGATGATTTATGCCCTTGGCACCTTACAGTGTTAATAGGACAGAGGGGCATGAATTCTCTGTTGTTAATACAGAAATCCTTCTTGCAACTTTAGCTCTGCCATCCCATGTGGCGCTGGTCAGAGAAGTAAAATCAAACCAAACACGTCCAATAACAGCAGATGCTTAAGTACTTTTTACACTGTTGACTTTGTGGAGCTGTTTTCTCTTCAGGATGGAATAATTTGAAACACCTTTCCCACCAGTTCATCCACTCTGGCAGCAGCTAAGCAGCTCCATGGGGGCTCCCTAATCTCGATGGCTGCAAGGTTAGGTCCCCTGAAGGCCGAGCATGGCCCAAGATGCCCTTGCTTGGCCACATGTTTCAAAGGACATCTGCAAATCATTGTGCAAAACCGAAAAGTACAAATTCACCACAGCTCGATTCTCTCGTGTTGTGTGATATTTCCTGTTTTGATGGTTTCCTTGGTATCGTATATTGGCTGTGAAACGCAAGCTGCTCTAAATGACTCAAATTTATAGATCCTTTGATCAATTATCTTGTCATGTTACTCAATTGCTAGATAATTGAGAGGAGGATTAAACAATCTCCATATGTAAATATGACTTAATTGTTGAAAAATTCTGTTTTTAGCATGTGCTGAAAGAGTCTTACCCCCCTTTTTTTTTTTTTGCATATTTAGTTTGCATCATCAGTGGAGCTCTTTCTCCCTAATGATATCCCATAGTGCTTTGCCGCTAGGACCAAACTGGAAATATTGTTAATGACAGACTGAAAGTAATACAGTGACAGTGGGAGGTGGGGAGTTGGGGAGAGATAGCATGGGGAGAAATGCCAGCTATAGGTGAAGGGGAGGAAGGCAGCAAATCACACTGCCATGTGTGTACCTATGCAACAATCTTGCATGTTCTTCACATGTACCCCCAAACCTAAAATGCAATAAAAAATAGGAAAAAATAAAAGAAAGTAATACAGTGACTTATCTAAGTTTGCATTCTTTGATGATTCATTTAATTTGCAATATTCTTAGGGTCTTTGCAAAATAGAGTAGTGAAAGTAAAGTAGCAAAAAGAAACAACCACAGACTCTGAGCTGAGTCTCCTAGCTTCATGAAGCGCAGGTTGAAAGCAGCAACACCAGTTTTCAGCAGGTTCTTGTATTTTCCTTCATGGTACAAATTCTGAAGTGATGGTTCAGAACCATGACATGGTTCTTAGTTCTGAGGGAGTTCTAGTTCAGTATTCCTCAACCAGTTTTTAATTATCACTCCCTTAAGGAGCCCTTTTGAGATTATTTCCTCCCTAATCACCCATCCATCCCATGAAAATTTAATACCATAGTTTGGTGTTCATAAGACATATTTTATTATTGCTCCCTTAGGGAGGCTTTTTAGGTTTTTTTCCCCCTAATTACCTCTTCATCTCATGAAAACTTAATATTGTAGATCTGTTTGTGCTATAGGTATACCTGTGCTTATTATGAATGTAAGGTTTTTTGCCCCTCATGAACAAATTTCTGCCCTTTGGGGAAGAGAATGCATGGTCTAGTGGGAACTAGACACGTGTGCAAATGACTAACATCCTGTGTGGGGATGCCAGCATACTCTTCCCTCTATCCTTATTCTTTCACTCCTGCACTTTGCACATGCCCCTACATACTCCTACACAAAGCACTTTGGGAGGTTTTTCCAAATAAAATATCATATTATTTGCAAACAGGGATAATTTGACTTCTTTCTTTCCAGTTTGGATGCCCTTTATTTCTTTCTCTTGTCTGATTGCTCTAGCTAAAACTTCCAGTACTACATGGTATAACAGTGTTGAGAATGGACATCCTTGTCATTTTCCAGGTCTTGGATGAAAGGCTTTCCATTTTTCCCCATTCAGTATAATGCTAGCTGTGGGTCTGTTGATATGGCTTTTATTATGTCAAGTTATATTCCTTCTGTACCCAGTTTTTTGAAGGTTTTTATTATTAAGTGATGTTTAATTTTATCAAATGCTCTTTCAGTATCAATTGAAATTATCATACGGTTTTGGTCCTTCACTCTGTTGATATGGTGTATCATATTGATTGATTTGTGTGTGTTGAGCCATCCTTGCACCCCGGGATAAATTCCACTTGGTCATGATGAATGATCTTTTTAATATGGTATTGAGCTCAGTTTGCTGGTATTTTGTTGAGGAGTTTTGAATTAATATTGATCAGGGATATTGGCCTGTAGTTTTATTTTTTGTTGTGTCTTTGTCTGGTTTTAGTATAAGGGTAATACTGGCTTCATAGAATTAGTTTGAAAGTATTCTCTCCTTTTCTGTTTTTCAGAATACTTTATGTAGGATTGGTATTAGGCTTCTTCAAATGTTTGTAAAATTCAGCAGGGAAGCCACTGGGTCTCAGACTTCTCTTTGCTGGGACACTTTTAATTATGGCTTTGATCTTGTTACTTGTCATTGGGCTGTTCAGGTTTTGGATTTCTTCATGGTTCAATCTTGGTGGGTGTATGTGTCTAGTACTTTATCCATTTCTTCTAGGTTTTCAAATTTATTGGCATATTGTTGCTCATAGTAGTCACTAATGATCTGTTAAATTTTTTTGGTATCATTTGTAATGTCTCCTTTTTCATCTGATTTTATGTATTTGGGTCTTCTTTCTTTTTTCTTAGTTTGGTTGCAGGTTTGTCAATTTTATCATTTCAAAAAACCAACTTTTTCTTTCATTGATCTTTTGCATTGTTTTCTTTATTACAATTTTGCTTATTTCTGCTCTGATCTTTACTATTTCTTTCCTTATACTAATTTTGAGTTTGATTTGCTCTTGCTTTTCTAGTTCTTCCACATGCATTGTTAGGCTGTTTATTTGAAGTTTTTAATTTTTTTGATGTAGGTGCTTAATAGCTATAAACTTCCCTCTTAGTACTCCTTTTGCTGTATCTGATAGGTTTGGATATGTTGCATTTCCATGATCATTTGTTTCAAGAAATTTTCCAGTCTCCTTCTTAATTTCTTCATTGACTCACTGGTCATTTAGGAGCATAGTGTTTACTTTTCATGTGTTTGCATAGTTTCCAAAATTCCTGTTGTGATTCATTTCTAGTTTTATTCCATTGTGGTCAGAGAAAATACTTCATATTATTTCAATTTTTTTAATGTTTAAAGACTGATTTTGTGGCCTAACATATAGTCTAGCCTCAAGAATGATCCACTGGCTGAGGAGAAGAGTGTGTATTCTGCAGCTGTTGGATGAAAAGTTCTGAAATATCTATTAGGTTCATTTAATCTATAGTGCAGATTAAGTTCAAGGTTTCTTTGTTGATTTTCTGTCTGGATGTTCTGTCCAATTCTGAAAGTGTGGTGTTTGATGTCTCTAGTTATTAATGTATTGGAGTCTCTCTCTTTAGATCTAATAACATTTGCTTTATACAACTAGGTGCTCAAGTATTGGGTGCATATGTATTTACAATAGTTATATCCTATTGCTGAATTGACTCCTTGATCTTTATATAATGACTTTGTCTCTTTTTATAGCTTCATCTTGCAATTTATTTAGTCTGATATAGTATAGCTTTTCTTGCTCTTTTTTATTATTTATTGTCATGGAATATCTTTCCATCCTTTATTTTCAGTTTATATGTGTCTGTATAGGTGAAGTTTGTTTCATGTAGGCAACAGATCATTGGGTCTTTTTTTTTTTTTTAAGTCCAGTTAGCCACTGTTTGTCTTTTGACTGGAAAAGAAGGGAAAATATAACACACATTCTCTTAGACCACAGTGTAGTCAAATTAGAACTCATGGCACGTGCATATGCATACCTATGTAACAAACCTGCACGTTCTGCACATGTACCCCAGAACTTAAAGTATAATAATACAAAAGAAAGAAAGAAAGAAAGAGAAGAAAAGGCTTTCCAGGTATTCATAGGGACCTGGGTATTGAGATCTAAGTTTTTAGTCACGGCAGCCATATCTGCATTGGGGGCATGCACCCAAGCCCAGTAACACTATGATTCTTGCAGACTTTTACCAGTTTGGTGGTCTTAGATGATCTGAGAGAATTATCTGGATTACCAGGCAGAGACTCTTGTTCTCCTCCCTTACTTTCTCCCAAACAAATGGAGTCTCTCTCCCTCTGGGCTGAGCTGCCTGGAGCTGGCAAAAAGGTGACAGAAGCACCCCTGTGGCCACCACCACTTGGACTGTGCTGGCTCGGACCTGAAGCTAGCCCAGCAGTGAGTCCTGCCCAAAGGCCCACTGTACGACTGCCCAGCTACCACCTATGTTCACTCAAGGCCCCAGGGCTATGCAATCAGCAGGTAGCAAAGCCAAGCAGGCTGTGTCCTTCCCTTTATGGTGATAAGTTCCCCTGGCCTCAGGCTGGTCCAGAGATGATGTCCAGCAGTCAGGAACTGGAGTCAGAAACTTTAGAAATTGACCTGGTGTTCTATTCTACTGCAGCTGAGCTGGCTCTCAAACCACAAGACAAAGTCCTTCCCACTCTTCCTTCCCCTTTCCACAGGAAGAGGAGTCTATCCCCTTGGCTAGCACCACCACAGGCACATGAGCAGCATTTCCAGGCTACTGGCAATATTTACTTAAGACCCAAGGGCTCTTCAGTTAACTTGTGGTGAATGCTGCCAGGTGGGGGGACTTACCCCTTCAGGGTCGTGGACTCCACTCTGGCCCAAGGCAGTTGCAGAAATACTATACAAGAGCCAAGGCCTGAAATGCGGGACTCCAGGAGCCTGCCTGGAGCCTGCCTGGTGCCCTACCCCACAGTGGCCGAGCTGGTACACAAGGTGCAAGATAAAATTCTGTTTACTCTTTATTCTGCTTTTCTCAAGCAAGAAGGAGTCTCTCCTCATAGCCACCACAGTTAGGATGTTCTGGGTCACACCTGAAGCCAGCATGGCTCTGAGTCTTACCCAAAGCTTACAGCAAGTATTGCCTGGGTATTGCTGCTGATTATCTAGGGCCCCAAAACTCTTTAGTCAGCAGGTGATAATTCCTGCCAGGGCTGGGTCATTCCATTCAAGGCAGTGAGTTCCCTTCTGGTCCAGGGTGTGTATAGAAATGTTGTCTGGGAGCTTGGGCCTGCAACAGGGGTCTCAGAATAGGTGCTCTACCCTACTACGGCTAAGCTGGTCTCTAAGTTGCAAGACAAAGTCCTCTTTAGTGCTCCCTCCCCTTAAGTGGAAGGAAGGAGCCTCTTTCAGAGCTGTGAGCTGCGCTGCCTGGGGTTAGAAGAGGAGTGGTACAAGCACAAGATACTTGGCCACTCCAGCGGGTATCTCACTAGATCGTGTGCCCCCCCAGGTCCACTGGCCCTGAGCCCAGAACAGCACCAGGACTTGCCTAGGAGTTGCAGTCCTTGTGTCCTAGACTGCCTTTCGAGTTTATTTAGGACCCTAGAGCATTTTAGCCTGCAGTGGTGAGGCTTGCCAAAACTTAAGTTCTGACCACTGGGATGGTGATTCCTGTCTGCCTAGCGCTCATCTAAATGCTCCCTCTGTGGGCATCGGCTGCGTGTTGCTCTCTGTTGGCAGCACCGAGTTCTGATGCAAAGTCACGCAGTCACTGTGCCCTCTCTCCCCAGATTCTGTCTCTGCACAGATTTTCTTTGTGCCTTGTGGCTGCGGCTGAGGGATGGGGAAGGAGAGGTATTGGCAATTGAAGACTGTATTTCTTATCCTCTTCAGAGCCTCTTTCAGTGATATGAAACTAAAATTAGGTACTGTGACTGCTCATCTGATTGTCTATCTTGTGAAGGTGCTTTGTTGGGTAGAGAGTTGTTAAATTTGGTGCTTCTGTGAGGAGGATGGTTGGTGGAGGCTTCTATTCAGCCATCTTGCTCCACCTCCTCTTGTTTCTCCTTTTAAATTTAACACTATCATAAGCATTTTTCCTACTGATTTTCTTTAGTTTAAATGTATAATAATTTATATTTATCTTTATTTATTATTAGAATAAATATTTCCATCATTTCAACTCATCTAGTTCCAACTCAAATGGAACTAGACTTTGCTCTCCATTATACCAGTTATTCACACCCAATAAGCAGGTATTTTATATTTTTGCCTGTGTTAGGGATTGCAGTGTTGACTAGTGCAAGGGAAGAGATGGAACTTTGGCTCTTACCTTGAGATGTCTACCTCCTGGTTGTTACTAAATTCTTTTTTTTTTTTTTTTTTTGAGACGGAGTTTTTGCTCTTGTTACCCAGGCTGGAGTGCGATGGCGCAATCTCGGCTCACTGCAACCTCTGCCTCCTGGGTTCAGGCAATTCTCCTGCCTCAGCCTCCTGAGTAGCTAGGATTACAGGCACGTACCACCATGCCCAGCTAATTTTTTTTTTGTATTTTTAGTAAAAACGGGGTTTCACCATGTTGACCAGGATGGTCTCGATCTCTTGACCTTGTGATCCACCCGCCTTGGCCTCCCAAAGTGCTGGGATTACAGGTTTGAGCCACCGCGCCCGGCCGGTTGTTACTAAATTCTTAATGGACATCTTGTCTTCATCATCCATACACTACCTCTGATTGTATCTGCTTCCATCTTGGCTCATGCAGGAAAGGACTTGCACTTTATTTTGTCTTGCATTCTTTGTAATACTTAGTACTGCGCTGGATGTGCAACATAAGAGGTACCCAATAACCATTTATTGTTTTACATTGACTTGTCCTGGAGAATATAGTGAATTGTATGTGGTGGATCCACACAGCTTCTTAGCAATTAGCACTTTCTCTTGCCCTTGCTCATTTGTAATCTATTCAATAATTCATTCTAAAAATCAGAAGGGATTGATGCCAAGTTCACTAGAATATCTGTACCTGTACCCGTTTCTTGAAAGTCAGAAGTGAGGGCTGGGAATGTTTTGTGCAGGAAGTGAGGTTTTGAGTTGGTATTGATGGACAGTTATAATTTGAGGAGAGGGAAAGGAAGGAAAAGGCCATTTGGAAACTAGGAGCTCTTTTTAGTAAATGTGGTTGGAAGACAGAATTGTTCACAGACACAGAGAATCATTTTATATTAGTAAAATTTCAGCAGAGCCAGCACCTGGACAATCTTGAAAAAGTGAAAGTTGTGTTGGAAGCAGAGAACGTCCTGTCCTCCTCTGCTCTTCTCCATCTGTATCCCTTAACACCCATGATCCTTAAATGTAAGGCCTCAAGTATGTAAAAATATACACTTATTATCAGCATGCTTGTCTTTCATTTGCCGCCTACATGTGGCTATCATCCTTGGTCACAGTGTGGAAGGATAGATGGGGGTGAGTAGGAAGATCAAAGTGGTACAGAAGCCCCCTTTTCCCGTGAATTGAAATGGCTAAGAAAGTAACTATATATCAACTTCATTGATTCAGACTAATTAGTACTAATACTAGTAGAAGCGCAAAGTTTGAATTACTGAATTCTCAAGAAAAAAAAGATTTTTAAGTGTTCAGTAAAACAACTCAAGTAACAAATGCTTGCATCTGCAATGTTTATTATAAGACAGCATTAGTTGCAGAATTAAAATGGCAAGATTATAAAATATAAGATTTCTTGAGTTTCAAACTTCTATATAGTAATAAGGACCAAAAAGTAACTCTTTGTTTCTGTAATATCACTGTATCTGTATCTGTAACCCCTCCCTCTGTCCCACCTCATGCTGGGCCTGTGGGGTCTTGAAAGGAACAGATTACAGGAGAAACAAAACCATATACCAATTTCAGTTGTCACTTTTTAAAAACTGATGCCAAATAATTGTACATATTGATAGGGTACAATGTGATGTTTTGATACATGCATGCATTGAGTAATAAACAAATCAGGGTAGTTAGCATACCTCATAAGTGTATTATTTATTTGTGGTGAGAACATTCAGAATCCTTTCTTCTGGCTATTTTCAAATATGTAACACATTAATGTTAATTGGAATCACCCCACTGGACAGTAGAATACCAGAACTTATTAATCCTTTGAACTGTAACTTTGTACCCATTGACCTACCTTTTATGCTATCCCCAGATCCTGGTAACCACTTTTCTATTCTCCATTTCTGTGAGATCAACGTTTTCAGATTCCATATGTGAGTAACTTTATGCAGTATTTGTCCTTCTGTGCCTGCCTGGCTTATTTCACTTAACATTGTATCCCCTAGCTTCATTCATATTATTTCAAACGACAAGATTTCATTATTTTTAATGGCCGAATAGTATTCCACTGCATATAACTATGTCTGTGTCTATATCTACATATAGCACATTTTCTCTATCCATTCATTTGTTGATGAACACTTAGGTTGATGTCATACCTCGGCTATTGTGAATAGTGCTGTAATAAACGTGGGAGTGCAGATATCTCTTTGACTTATTGATTTTATTTCCTTTGGATGTATACGCAGTAATGGGATTTCTGAATCATATGGCACTTCTATTTTTTGCCTTTTGGGGAACCTCCATAATGACTGTACTGATTTATATTGCCACAAACGTTGCACAAGTGTTCTCTTTTCTTTACATTCTTGCCAATCTTTGTTATCTTTTGCCTTTTCATTATAGCTATTGTAAGTGGAGTAAAGTGATATCTCACTGTGGTTTTGATTTGCATTTCCCTGATAAGTAGTGATATTGACCATTTTTTCATACACCTATTGGTCATTTGTATGTCTTCTTTACAGAAGTATCTATTCAGAATTTTTGTCTATGTTTTACTGATTTTTTTTTTTTTTGCTATTGAGTTCCTTATATATTCTGGATATTAATCTCTTGTCAGATATATAGTTTGTAAATATGTTCTCTTATTCTGTAGGTTGTCTCTTCAGTATGTTAATTGTTTCCTGTTTTTGCTTTTATTGCCTGTGCTTTTGAGGTCTTATCCAAAAAATTCTTGCCAAGACCAATGTCGTAAAGCATTTTTCTATGTTTTCTTCTAGTAGTTTAATAGTTTTAAGTCTTATATTTAAGCCTTTAATCCATTTTGAGTTGATTTTTATATATGGTGAGAAATCGGAGTCACTTCTTGCTGCTTCATGTTGATATTCAATTTTTTTCAGTACCATTTATTGAAAAGATTGTCATTTCCCCAGTGTGTGTTCTTGGTCCCTCTGTTGAAAATCAGTTGGCTGTAAATGTATGGATTTATTTCTTGGCTCTCTATATTCTGTTCAACTGGTCTATGTGTCTGCAGGCTATTACTATGTTGTTTTGGCTACTAGAGCTTTGTAATATATTTTGAAGTCAGGTAGTGTGATGCTTCTAGCTTTCTTCTTTTTGCTCAATATTGCAACCAAAAAGCAACTAACCAAATGGCACTAGTGAGTTTTTATCCATCGATAATTATTTTGGATGTAAATTGATTAAATTCTCCAATATAAAGATAGAATGGCCAAGTGGATTTAAAAGTAAAATGACAAGATCCAATTGTATGCTGTTTTCAAGAGACCTACTTTAGCCTTTAGAACACAAATAGACTGAAAGTAAAAAGGTAGGAGAAGATATTCCATGCTCATGGTAATCATAAGAGAACAGGGGTGGCTATACTTACATCAGATGAAATAGACTTTAATAAACAATGTCACAAGAGACACAGAATGACATTATTTAATGTATCAAGGGTACAATTCATCAAGAAGACATAACAATTGTAAGCAATATATGCACCCAACGTCAGAGCACCTAAATAGATAAAGCAAATATTAATGGACATGAAGGGAAAAATAGATAGCAATACAATAATATTAGGGGACTTTAGTGTTCCACTTTCAACAATGGACAGATCAAACAGACAGAAATTAATAAGAAAATACTGGAACTGAACTACACGTTTGACAAAATGGACCTAACAGATATATACAGAACTTTCCATCAAAGAGCAACAGAATATACGGTCTTCTCTAACGCACATGGAATGTTCTCCAGGATAGACCATATGGTAGCCCACAAAACAAGTCTTCTTTAAAAAAATGCTTTTCTCTCTGAGTGTGATAACCAACACAAAACAAGTCTTAACATTTAAAAAAAATCAAAATAATGACAAGTATTGTTTCCAACCACAATGGTATGAAACTAGAAATCAGTATCAGTTGTTACTTTTGAGATCCCAGTGAGCTAACAATGCCACTTACTGTATAACAGGGTTGGTTGTTAAGGGGAGTGGGGATGGGATGAATGGTGCTGGGAGGAGTCAGGCTAGATCCCAGTTTATCCTTTAGGGCAGAGCACGTCCTGCAGGCAGAGAGGTACTGAGGCAGGGGGCGTGTCCTGTTCATTGCAGAGTTTCAGTCCAGACATACTGTTCAAGGGAGCCTGAGTTAGCAATATCGTGTGTTGGCTCTGGCAGATGGTTAGCACTGGGCAAGCTGGGAGGTAATTGGGATTGCCCAACAGGATGGTGGGAGCTGCTGATGCCAGATGAAGATAGGCCAGAGGCAGGAATCCATACAGATTCTCACCTGTCATCCAGGGACTTGTGCACAGGTGGTGTGACCCAAACTGACATTGGAACTCAGGGACACAGGGAGAGCTTGTGATGAGGGTGGGTGGCATGGCAGGGGCATATCCTCAGCAGGAGACAGGCAACTTTAGAATGGTGGCCCGTCAGAAGCCCAACCCTACAAACTATAGGGCAGGGCCTCTGTTCAACTCAAGATTCAGACACAGACACTGCGTTATCAGAAGGGGGGCACTGCAGTGATGGGTTAAGTTTTCCAGCTTGGGTTTTCTGGGAGAGGAGATTCTGAGATACAAATCAGCATGTTTGGGAGTGCTCTTGTGATCGACACCTGTGTAAGGAAGCAGTAGGAAGACTGAACAAAAGAGGAAGTTGGCTAAGGCACCATCTGTCTTAGTCTATTTAGGCTGCTATAACAAAATGCCATAAATTCGATGGCTTATAAACAACAGACATTTATTTCTCATAGTTCTGGAGGCTGGAAGTCTAAGATCAAGGCATCCACAGATTCAGTGTCTGCTGAGTGCCTGCTCCCAGTTGGTAGCTGGTGACTTCTTATTGTGTCCTCACATGGTAGAAGGAATGAGCTAGCTCTCTGGGGCCTCTTTTATAAGGGCACTAATCCCATTCATGAGGGCTACATTCTCATGAGCTAATGACTTCCTAAAGGTCCCGTCTCCTAATATCATCACCTTAGGGGTTAGGATTTCAACATGTGAATTTTGGAGGAACACAAACTTGCAGGCCATAGCATCATCCCCAGAAAGACCTTAGCCAACTCCATGGGGAAACTTGGGAGAACCCCTCAGAATTGCCCTGAGTTACAGGAATCAGGAATCAGGCCTTTATACCCCTATATTGATCAGTCTGGATGCAACAGGAAGCAGGTGAGACTTTGGGCCAGACACTTTTCTTCAAGAGAATAAATTCTTAAAGATGGTTAACAGCTGAGGGTCATCTTCTGGCTGAGTTCCCAGCAGCTGGGAGAATAAGTCCTTCCTTCCTGTAGAGGGATCTGGGGACTGCATCACAAAATCCAACACAATGGATCTATCACAAGCTACAACTTGGGAGATGTGAGTGCCAAGGTCATGAAAGATAGGATGGGGCCATTAGAACTTTGATCAATATAAAAGGAAAGAAATAATGTATTCTGTACCACTGGGTTGTCTTCATAGGAGAAGAGGCAAGGACGAAAGAAGGAGTGGGAAAGAATGGAAGGAACAGGTCAAGACTTTGCATACTTGAACCCAGTTGCTCTGTGGATATCTGTAGGACGTTTCTCCCTGTTCATTCTAGCGAATCTTGTACACTGTGGCCCTGGGGCTGATCATGCCATAAAAATATTCAAACAGTCAAATCTGCTCATCATGTGCCAACATGCAATGTTAATTTAAAGAAGTATTTCTTAAGGGAATTTTGTCCCTTAGACTTAAAATGTTTTATTATGAGATTTCCAGTGTGTTGTTCCAACCATTTTGCGTTACAAGACCAGAGCAGGAGATTTTTGATTAATTATTTTAAGGGAGACCTGTCCCCTCTCTGCACAGCTCAAAGTGGTCTTTGAGTTAATACCACATAGAAGGCAGGAAGGAGGACAATAATGTTTAGAATGAGTTCAAGAATAGAAAATTCTTATATTAAAAAAATCTTTCCCCTTTAAAAAATGAAGTGAGTAAGCAGAGAGGAACGCATATTAAAGCATGTTTCGATGTCAGCATTTAATGTGTCACAACATTTGGCTCATCTTGGCAAATTATGAAATTTTTCTAATTCTTAGAGTGTCATTAAACAGCTGTTGTTTCTTTTCTAAATAACACTAACTCTGCCCTGCTCCCCACCCCAGAGTGTCCAGGTTTCAATAGCTTGAAATTTCAATGCAATAGCTTCAATTTCACTTTGGAATCTTTTCACAGATTATGTATGTCCACTTTGCATGTGGGGTGTGACTCTGCATGAGTCTGTTGTTCATGAAAAGATTCAGCTGTAGCAGCATATGGACAACACACTTTAAAAAACGTGGTTATTTCATAATTGCATCGACTCTGTCCAAGAAAAGGGAACACATTCGAATTCCCTATAATTCAAACCACTTGTTAGCAGAGTCCTCCCTCCTGAGCTGGAGTGGACCGATGTCCTTGAGGGATTGTTGTGTTCCAAGCCAGCCACCTGGTTTGAAAACTCACCCCAGACCTGGTGCCCTGGCCAGGGAAGCTATAGGGAGAGAGGGTTCCCTGGTGAGAAGTATGACGTGCTGTTCTGGGTTGGGCACGAGCTATGTTCATGTGCTGAGATTCCCTGCGTTATTCAGCGGAACACTCTCACTGGGCAATCCAGAGGTTTCGTGTGCACAGGATCACCAGTTACCCATGTGGCTTTTCATTCCACAAGGGCAGAAGCAGGTCATGGTAATAGACAGTGTGATTCAGGGAGAACAGCGTGGGCTCAGGAGCTGACCACAACGGAGCCTGTATCTCATCGCTGGCACATTGCTGGCCTTAAACAAGTCATGCCAGTTCTCCAAACAGCAGCTTCCTCGTTTATAAAATGACGATCAACATGTGCCTCTTCTCTCTCTCTCTTTCCCTCTCTCTCTCTCTCTCTCTCACACACACACACACACACACATGCACGCACGCACACGCACGCACATACCTTGCATGGTAGTGGTGAGAATTAGAGATATGTCTAAAACGCTCAGCATACTACCTGGCCCACAGTAGGGATGCAATACTTGGAAGCAATTATTATTATTAGCTATTACTAAATAAGGTCTATGGAAAGAGCCTTTCTGTGTAATCTAAATTCCCATTATGCTCATCTTATGCCCAATCTGGCAGGAAAAGCAGCCTGCCAACAGCATCCATCTTTCCATTCACAAGTCACATGAAATATATGGCCTTTTTCCTAAAGGGTTCCCAAAGGTCTGCTAGCTTTCCTGGCAGTAAGACAGCAATTCAAGCCAGTCCAGGTACAGAACAAAGTGATGCCAACAGCCACAGTCCTCGCACAGAACACTCTCCAAGCCAGGCCATCCACATGGCGGCTGTGTGTGCCAGCCTCTCAGGCCTGGCTCACCAGGCAGCTGCTAAATTGCTTCAAACATGAGTTTATTTATGGCATAACCAACCCTGATTTTGGCCTAGCTCTTGTTCTCATTTCTTAAATGATAGTATTAGTGCTGGGGAAAGGCATGTGGTGTAGGAAACTGAATTCCACAGACAAACGTTGCCAGGTGCAGGCTTACCAATGCAATTGCACTGGGCCTTGTCGGTTTATTGTCAGCTCCGTAATTCCAGGCTCTGGGGTGGCAATAACCATCCTAAGTGAAGACAGTCCACCGCACATCAGTGGTGACTGGGTGGAGAGGAACAGTTTGATTTTTCTGTAATTTTGAAGTTTCGAGAACTCTCAGCAGGGTTTTGGACAGTGGTTATAACCCTTAGAAGTAAGGTTAAAAGAAAATATCAAAGTGTACCTAAGATATTTTCCAATTTTTGCCTCTTAATTTACTCTTCATCTGAAGAAGTTTAGACGGATGGAACAGTCTTTCGTTCTTAGCTTTCCCTAATTCTCAAGTCAAATTAGTAATGTATTGAAGCCCACAGTTAAAATTCAAATTTTGATACAAATTCTCCCCATTCCCATTCAATCTAGTATGCCTTTGTGGTGGGAAAGGGAAAGAGGGGATGTAAATCATGCCGTTGATTTCAGGAGAAAGGGCCAATAGGGAGATGTGAGCTTTCGTAATTTTATAATTTTACTTTTCCTCCAAGTTCTTATGGCCTATGAACCAACTAAGGAAGTAGACCCACCATTGGCCCGTGAAACTTAAATCCGTTATACAACCTTTAAGCCATGTCAGTGTGAATAGTTGTTTGACCAGGGACTTTAGTTTCAGTGATGGAGGGACACCAGGAGAGGATGTACAGCTGGGAGATGTGACCATGATGATTGCTCCTTTTTACTTTGTTACTTGTGCTTGTATCTTCACTCATTCATCCAGTCAGATGACTACTTGTTCTATTTGTTCAAAAACTTATTCTACTACATGACGCACTGTGCTAGACACTTCAGAGATAGCTGTGAGTTTTGCTTCCTGTATGGTAGCTCTGGGGAAAAGGTGATGTGATGTCACAAAAATCACACAAAAAAGTCATTTGCAGTTGAATGACTTAAATCATTGCTTTCAAGTCTAGTCAAGGCCTTGTAAGTCATAGGCTGATTGCTACACAGAGGCAATTAGACAGGAAAGTTAGCACCTTGAATTTACCATACGGATACAGGTATTCAGCCAGCATTGGTAGGATGCAGGACAAAGTGCTTACTTTTGTCTTTCAGAGTCAACATGGGAAAGGTTAGCATAAGCAGTAAACTAAAAATATATACATATCCATAGTCGTAATTCTAGTAAACTAAAAATATATACATATCTATATTCATAATTCTAGTAAACTAAAAATATATACATATCCATAGTCATAATTCTAGTAAACTAAAAATATATACATATCCATATTCATAATTCCATCTCTATTTATCTTAAAGATAGGCCATTGTTTACTCCTCCAGCACCCTCCAACGCGTTCCATTCCATGCTCTCTCTGAGAGAGAAGACTGGCCGCCTGTTGAGGGGAAGCTACCTCAGCAGCTTCCTGCTCAGCACACGTTGCTTCTCCTCACAGCTTATAGTCCTTCACATTCCTTTTGGGAAAGCTCTCTTTCTCCATTTGTATCATAAGATATGGGTGGAATTTTTGCATTTTTAAAACTTCATGGGAGACTGGGCGCCGTGGCTCTTGACTGTAATCCCAGCACTTTGGGAGGTCGAGGGGGGCGGATGACCTGAGGTCGGGAGTTCAAGACCAGCCTGACCAACATAGAGAAACCCTGTCTCTACCAAAAATACAAAGTTAGCTGAGCGTGGTGGCACATGCCTGTAATCCCAGCTACTCGAGAGGCTGACACAGGAGAATTGCTGGAACCCGGGAGGTGGAGGTTGCAGTGAGGTGAGATGGCACCATTGCATTGCAGCTTGGATGACAGAGCAAAACTCCATATCAAAAAGCAAACAAACAAACAAAGTTCATGGGAGAGTACTAACTGGCTTCAGCCAATTACTCTTCCTGTTTCTTCTGGCTATAGTGATTGGTTCACGGAGAGGCCCTTAATCTAGTAGCTGTTGAGATGGAAACACGCAAACAAACAAAACCTGTTAGAATTTCGGGAAAAGAGAGATTCCTCTCTTTGTTCCATGGAATCTATTAGATTTCATGGTGCATGTAAGCATGGAGACCAGACATTTGTTTTGCGATTCCAGGGAGAGCCTTGAGCTTCAAGGGTAGGCAGGGAGAAGAGGGCAGTGTGGGGAGCTGGGGGAGGAAGCCGAGCCGCAGAACGGAGAGCTGAGAAAGGGATAGAAGTCAGATCACTGGTGATAACTCTTTGCATTGCTAGATTCAGCCTTCTCTGAAATCAGCCTTATCTCTGCTCTCTAATCACATAAGCCATACATTTCCTTTTATTTTCTGAAGCCTCTTTGCGTTGGACTTTGTGTCAGGTATGACATAGAGACACAACAGGTACCATGGACTTCGAGCTTTCCTGAGTGCTATCCATACAATGAGTCTTACGAATTTCCATCAGACACCTTTATATAATGATAGAAGTAAAATGCATTCTAAAGATGGATTATATCTGTCTCTTCTCAAATAAATTACTTGGTAACTGTGATAAGTGGCTGGAATGGTAAGGAGAAGGAAGAGCTAGACCCATGTAAAAGTGAAAATGGCATTTTCAATTTTAGGGGGTAATATATGATTTTCTGGAATAGCTTCCATTCTCCCAAGTATCTTCATGGAACAAATCTATAAGAATGATCCTAGGATTACACAGTTATTAACACTAGATTTTTCAAAGCGCTCTGTGTCCTGTTCCACTCACAGGAGATCATTCCTATTCAGGACACACACCCAGCGCTTGCAGGTCCATACTGCTAAACTGCATGAAGGAGGAACAAAGATGTTTGCAAAGGAGCCAAGGGGGAAAGCAGGTTGCCTGTGCTAAGAGCAGAGTGTCTTTTGTGTTCTTTGATAACTTCGAGATTTCCCTTTCCTATTCCTTTCTTCCAATCTATTAATGAACATGAACTACATCCTGGCCTTTAATCATTGATATCATTTCATATATACTTTTTCATTATCCTCATCTCTCCTTTGCTTCTGTGAACATCTGTTTCCCAGACCTCTTGAGAATGGAGTGTATACATGGCAGCTTTCCCCATCTCTGAGCCACGAAGCTAAATTTCCTATGCACTTTCAAGCATTACATTGAAAATTAAGCTAAATGTACCATATTTTGTTATAATTACGGTTTCAAAAAAATCGTTGTTAATTAGGTATTCAAGAAAGTTATGTGGTCCATATGCTATGGAGGAATTTATAGTCCGCAGTAATAAAGTTCGGTAATAAAGGGATAGTGATGAGTGAAAGGGACAAATGTAAATTAACATCCCCCAAATAAATCAAGCCGTTTAGAAAATTGGCCCATTCATGGAAACCACATGCAACTAGTTTTAATTGCCAGTTTTAAAGTGTCTGATTTTAGTTGTTTTTTAAAAAAATTATTTTAAAAAACCAAATAGACATGATTTGAGGCTTAATATTCTGCTATCATTTGAAGGCATAGAGCTGTTATGTTATCACCAAAAATTATTCTGATTATTTTTCATAGAGTCTTCGCCATTGGGTTGGATAATGATGGAAATGAGCAAGTTTTACTTAGACAAGGTCCCTTCCTTTGAGGAATTTGTCCTCCGCAACGATCTGCACTCGCCTGAGCAGTGTTGGGAATGGCCTCGCTTCCTTGGCCTGGAAGAGTGCCCTGGGTGATAATGATGACTGACATCAAGTATCAAGGGCTTCTGTGGGCCAGCTCTTGCACTGAACACCTCACCTGCTTATAGTCCTCAAAGGGAGTGTATTACCTAAGATATTTTTAGTTGTAGGTATGAAAAATATAAACCAGAAATTATATAAGTGACAAAGAAACCTCTCTTGTATGTAATAAGAGGTTTAAAGACTGGGCAGCTCCAGGATTGTAAATTTATCATTTGACACTGTTAAGGACCTGGGTGCTTTTTTCTCAGCTGTTCCCAGTGTGTGACTTTCACTTTGGATTGGCTCTCTTCAAGGTCACAAGATGACTGCCACAATCTCAGAGTCACATTCTTCATGTCAATCCCCAGAGGAAGCAGAGGGAAAAATTCTTCCTGGCATCTGGTTTTCTTCATAGTTGGAAGACTTATGCAGAAGACTTTTACAACAGGTAAGGAATAGATGTTGAGTAGGAAAGCAACCACATCTACTACAGATAGATGCTACCATTATCCCCATTTTACAGATAGAGAAACTGAGTCTTGGAATGGTTCACTAATGTGCCCACTGTCTCTCAGCTAATAAGTGGAAAGCTAGGGTTTGAACCAAGGCATTCAGACTTTACATATGTTCTTATCCACTGCACAAACCACTTGGCTGTGGCAAACATATGCCTACCTCTGAATAGGACCCTGGAGTCAGTTCAAGTGAAAGAAATGGGTAAACAATTTCCTCAATTTTTATTTTTGTTCTTTGCTTTAGAAGTGCCTCTTTTTCTTTCCAAAGTCCTGTCCTAGATCCCACCCTCTGAAAGAGAAGTACAGGGTTCTAGGAGAATCGATGGGATGGGCAGTTAACTTGGCCTTGGAGTGAATGATGGCTTCTCAGAAATGAGTTACATTATCTCCAGCAAGATGTGAAGAACCAGGAAGACTAGCCAAGTGGAAAAGTGTGTGTGTGTGTGCACATGGGTAGGATAAAGTGTTTCCGGGGAAAGGAAGCAGCATACAAAAAAAAGGGAGAATGGGTGTAGTCGGAAGATGGAAAGTAGCTTGGATAACCGAGGTGTCAAGCACAAAGGGTGATGAATGGAGAGACAAAGCTCTAGAGGTAGTAAGACGCCGTTACAGACATTAGTAAACACATTAAGGAGCTTGGACTATAGTTGGAGATAAGCAGAAAGTCGCTTGAAACTTTTAGCAGAAGAGGGACTTGATCAGAATAAAATGTAGGTAAGATCCCTCTGCCAGCAGGATAGAGAATGAATTTCTGTACTACTAAGGTGTGCCTGCATGTCTAAATTAAGTGTGGAACGAAGGTGTAATGGTTAATACTGTCAACTTGATTGGACTGAAGGAGGCAAAGTATTGATCCTGGGTGTGTCTGCGGATGTTGCCAAGAGACTGAACATTTGAGTCAGTGGGCTGGGAAAGGCAGACCCACCATTAATCTAGGGGGGTACCATCTAATCAGCTGCCAGCACAGCCAGGATCTAAAGCAGGCAGAAAAAACATGAAAAGGCGAGATTGGCCTACCTCCCAGCCTGCATCTTTCTCCTGTGCTAGATGCTTTCTGCCCTTGAATCTTGGACCCCAAGTTCTTCAGTTTTAGGACTCAGACTGGCTTCCTTGCTCCTCAGCTTGCAGATGGCCTATTGTGGGACCTTTTGATCATGTGAGTTGATACTTAATACATTCCCCTTTATATATCTCTCTCTATCCTATTAGTTCTGTCCCTCTAGAGAACCTGACTAATACAGAAGGCTACAACCTGACTAATTTGAGCTCCCACCTCACTGCATTGGTGGGTTTGTTGTGCCAGGTTTTGTTGGTTGATTCATCAACCCTTCCCTCTTTTGCCCACATCCCACTTCAGAGATTTAAAAACCCAGATACTGTTTTTCCAGCCATTCAGCTAGGGGTAGCCATGTGACCCAGTGTGGCTGTGGGTTTCTGGGAAAGAGTTTAACTTGCTGATAATAGGAGAGGCACACTAGGAGGCAGTGTCAGAAGCTGACGTCTGGACCCATCTTTCCACCGTGAAGTCACAGATGTTAAGGATGAATACCTACGTGGAACAAAAGGATGGAAAGAGCCTGGGTCCTGGATGACTCTTCCAAACCAGTGGGGCTTAGCCACCCCCACATGTCTTGTTAAGAAAGCAGTAAATGTGCCTCTGGATTAAGCCACTGTTGGTGATGTCTTCTGTTGCAGCAGAAAACATCCCTAGAAAAGTCACATGCATTCATGCAAGAGACTTAGAATTTTCGATTTCATTTTGACTGTGTATGCACTGCCTGAATTATTCAAGAAAGAGAAGGATGTTTCTATAGTACATTTGTTGTGGTGACAGGTGACAAGACAGAGCTCTGTGAAGCTCCTGCACCCTTTGGGATAAAAGCATGCATGTGCAGCACCTGCTCTGGACAGCACAGAGACGGTCTGGCGGATTCCTTCAGCCACGGCTAAGTTTCTTTCTGCCGACCCTTGGCATGGCATGGAACAAAGTCCATTTGGCCTGCGATTTCATCTGAGGCACCCATAGCCATAGTAGAGAGAATCATGACATTTTTTTAAGCACCTTGAAGTTATAATAAGACTTTATGTTTGAAGAAAAATATTACTTTTCCCTCAAGCAATTTATATTAATAGAAAATTATCCTAAAGAAAAAAATTAAATACAGCAATGGAGCCTGTTATATTTTTCTCAGACAGACACAGCCTTTTTATTGAAATTCTAATGAAATATATACCCATAAAAATGCTCCCCCTGCCACCACTTAAACGGTATTCGCATGTATAGCATACCCACGCCAGCAGCCGCTGATTAACGTGTCATCTGAGGTCTGCCATCACCTGATAGGATAAAGCTAATCTGAATCGACTACCTGCCGCATTTTTATGACACAGAGCTATTGAAAAGTACAAGAATAATTAACTGGAAACGTAATAAGACGAGGCTGTCTCTGAGCTCGGGGCTGTCACAAGGCGTAACACCTGATATGGCTTCCCTGAGCACCAGGCCCACTGCAATAACACTTTTTATACTACTTTCTGAAGAAATGAGTGACTCAAGTCGTCCATCAGGGCAATTCGTGGGGAAGAGAGCATGACAGCTGTAGCACATATAGAACAGAGGTGCCTTGTTCCACTGAGTGACACTAATTATGGGTAAGGACTTTGTAAACATGCCTCTCTGTTCGGGAGAAGTGAACAACATACAGTAAAGCACCAGCATAACCAAAATGACGTCTATAAATAAATAGAAAAGAACGACACTTTTCTAATTGAATGCAGATAGGTAAATAAATCAGGGGGCACTTAAACCCATTTTAGATACAATGAGTCATTTTCTACTCTTCCACAAAGTGAAAGGCAATTGGCTCTTGGAGTTTACCCAGATGTAGCATGCTGGAAAGAAGGATTTCCACCTCCACAGCTGCTATCTCAATGAAAAGTGGGTATTTGTATTATATGTATTTGTATTATAACACACGTGTTTTTGTGCATACATGGGTTTGCGTGCAGCACTCTCTCTACTTAGCAACAGGTTTTATTTTTACAACATCGTTTGGGCAATGGTTTGGTGTTCTGAATGCATTGAACTAGAGGTGAAGTGATATGTGTGTTGAGTATTTACCCAGGCTGGCCCAGACATATGAATCCACAGGCAGTCTGATCAATAGGCTTTTGGGGGCTAACCTGATAACCTACCTTCATCTGTTGTCTTGATTAGCATTGCATTCAGCTAGAAAGGAACTGCTTGGTTAGGTTACTTTATGCGTCATGTAAAAGTACAGGTAGATGGCCTAGGGCTGCTACGGTGCTCCTGGGGCAGGGAGCCAGGCTGTCCCTGCTGTGTGGCTTTGCAACACTGAGTGCTGTGTTTCAGCCATAGGATGAGAATTGACAAAGGCACACACACACTGTTTCTTAATTAAGTTCCTGGATGCTGCCACATGACACTTGTGGTTGGCTAGAGCTAAGTCATGTGGCCACCTCTGGCTGCAAGGGAGCTGACAGTGTGTCTCCTTTCCTGGGAGTTAAAGTGTTAACACCATAAAGAAGGGCAACATGGATGCTGGGGAACAACCAGCAACTCTGCCACATGTGATTATACAGGAAGAAGCTGCTTTGTAACAAGTAATAAGACAAAAATGCCAGGGCCCTGGCACACACTCACTTCCTTCTTTCTTCTTTCCCTGCACCCCTCACCAAAGCCACAGAAAGAGATACCTAGTGTGGGTCAAGAAACAAATGCTAAATTGAGGAATATTTCTCACTTTCCAGAGAGGGGTAGAGGGAAGGCTGTATTGCTGGCTTCTTAAATCTCACCTTGCTGATGTCCAATTCTACAGCACATCTTTCTTTAGCATGGATCTAGAGTCTTCTTTGAAAAGCAGCTTCCTCTTGGAATAACTTCAATGTCTATCAGCTTTTTACGTTTTCATTTGAAAGGGTTTCTGAGTTTCCTGTCTTTTCTTGCAAGCAGACATCTGTACTGAGAGAAAAATCAGGTTGGACCTGCCTGTATGACTTGTTGAAGATGAAAGGACGCACAGTAAATTTGGTATTTAAGTGTTTGTATGATTTATTTAGGAGTTTGCTATTTGCAGCCATTGGATAAGAATTCTATTAATCTGGAATTTTTTTAAAGAAAAAAACTTTTATGGGTCTTTTTTCATTTAAGCAATGAAGAAAAAGAAAATAAAATTACCCCCAATCCATTTTTCCTTTCTAGCTAAGCTTTTATCTCTGTAGTTTAGAGATGCATGACTTCATGTGCATGGGTGTATGTCACTTAGCACATGCTCCTGGGGAACATGGAGCGTATGCATTGGAGTTCTGTGTGTAAGAACTAAGTAAGTACAGTATTGCGCTACAAGTTAACTGTGGATGCAATTGCTTGGAATAGCATTTAGTATCACTCTAGACAAGTCAGAGCTTTCATTAAGGAATTCTTAGAAGTGGCTGTGGTTTATGAAAGAAAGGAAAGATCCTTAACATGAAAGGAGAAGATATTGTGGGGGTTTATGGACTGAATAAGGTGAATAGGGGCAGAATTTAAATTCATATCATTGCATTTAGTATGTACTTAGTGATAGCAGAGGAGGAGGCCAGTGTGGAGAAAAGAGCCTGAGTTTTGTGTGCATGGCGGGGGGTTTCTATAGTGAAGGAGCTGGTAGCCTTCACTGAGCACCCACTGTGAATGTATGTCATGCATTGTCTGAGGCATCTTGTATACACACTTTGGTTTAGTTTGCACGGCAACTGAAGTCCAAAAGAAATGAAGGACCATGCTCAAGGTCATGTCCTCTGAAAATCAGAACGGGGGCTTAAATATGCTCCACTGACTTGACAGGCTCATTCTACCTTACCATAAACATTGGGTTATACCATAAACACTGGGTTATAATATAAGGAGAAGAGCAGGCAAGCTGGTTTAACTAGGGGCTCCTGCTCACACAACTCTCAGGTCTCCCACTCTCCCACGTGGACCCCAACAGTCACACATTCCCCAGCTGAGGCAGCTGCTGTGTCTCCAGGACTTGCCATGGCCGCTTGTGGCTGGAGAGACCACTGATGGTGTGCAGTCAATATCAGGATCATTAGTGGTCCTTGGATAACACTGTCGGTCACCACTTATTAGTAGATGGGACAGGTCGGGAGCTCTGGTGGTTAACCAAGGCATGTCAGTTTCTTTTTAGACATTACCTTAGTTGCCGATTAGCCAGGACTTTTGTTTTGCTTTTAAGGCACGAACACCCCAGCTGTCAAAGTCTTTCTTTCCCCAGCATCTGCAGCCATCCTGCCTAGGGCCATGAGCTCATCTGATCTCTTACTCCAAGCTGCCTCATATTTGACCTGGTCTTGGCTATGAGACTGTCAATGAAAGGCCAAGTGGTAAAGTAGCATTTGTGAGTCAGTTCTCTCTCTGATTCAGAAATGAAACAATGCCTCAGCATTGTTTACAGGGAATACAGGACCATCCTGAGATGAAACCTAAAGAATTCTTTCCCCTTAGTTCTTTGGGGTGCAAAGTGACTTGGTATACATATTGGGGAGTTGTTGGTAGGGGTGAGGAGGACCCTTCAGGGCAACCAGATGCATCCTCATTTTTCCTTTTTCCCTCTCCTTTTTTTTTCCCTGACTTTTACTTCTTTCAAAATATAGGAGCTAATCCTTCAAGGAGAATTTGTTTTTCTTTAACTCTTTGATCAACGAATTTATTCCCAATTTTAATTCTGTCATTTGTAAAACTGTGGCAGGTGGGAAAAACACTGGGTAGGATGGGAAAAAAGAGGAAGAAAAAACAAAATCCCAAACCCAAAACAAAACAAACAAACAAAAAGCTCAAAAACAAACACACACACAAGGCAAACAAACCAAAAAAGGAAGTTTTAAGTACTAGCTGAATAAAGAGAGTGTTGAGATTCATTAAGCAAATTACAATCTCTATGAAGCTTCATTTCCTCAAAAGAAATATGAAGACAGCCAAACTTGTCTTACTTCCCTCATAAGAGTGTTGTCAGACACTAATGAAATAATACGTGTGAAAGTACTTTGTAAACCCGTGCATTTATGGACAATTGCTTTTTAACAAAGATGCCAAGAACACACAATGGGGAAAGGACAGTCTGTTCAATAAAGGGTGTTGAGAAAACTGGATGTCCATGTGCAGAAGAATGAAATTGAACTCTTATTTTGTACCATATGCAAACATCAGCTCAAGATAGTTTAAATACTTAAACATCATACCTGAAACTGTAAAACTACTAGAAGAAAACACAGCAGGGAAAACCATACAATACTGGTCTAGGCGATGATTGTTTGGATTTAACCTCAAAAGCTCAAGCAAAAATAGATAAATGGGATGACATCAAACTTAAAAAGTTTCTGTACCTCAAAGAAAACAATTACAGAGTAAAGAGACAACATACAAATGAGAAACAATATATTTGTATGCCACACATCTGATGCGGAGTTAACGTCCAAAATGTATAAGGAACTCAAACAACTGAATAGCAAGGAAACAAATAACCTGATTAAAAAAATAGGCAAAGGCCCTGAAGAGACATTTTTCTAAACGTGACATACAAATGGCCAACAGATATCTGAAATAATGCTCAACATCACTAATCAGGGAGATGTGAATTAAAGCCACCATGAGGTATCGCCTCATACCTGTCAGAATGACTATTCTCAAAAGATGAAAGGTAATAAGAGTTGGTGAGAATGTGGAGAGGGAACGCTTGTGTACTGTTGGTGGGAATGTAAATGGGAACAACCACTGTGAAAAATTATATGGAGGCTTCTCAAAAAACTAACAATAGAATTACCACATGATCCACAATCTACTTCTGGTTGTATATCTAAAATTTGAAATCGGTATGTTGAAGAGATATCAGCATTTCCATGTTTGTTGTAGCATTGTTTACAACATCCAAGTTATATAGTCAACCTAAGTGTCTATCAGTGAATGAATGGATTAAAAAATATGGCATCTACATCAAAAACGATGAGTTCGTGTCCTTTGTAGGGACATAGATGAACCTGGAAACCATCATTCTCAGTAAACTGACAGAAGAGCAGATCAAACACCGCATGTTCTCACTCATAGGCGGGTGTTGAACAATGAGAACACATGGACACAGGGAGGGGAGCACTACACACTGGAGTCAGTTGGGGGAAATAGGGGAGGGACGGTGGGGGGGTGGGGAGTTGGGGAGAGATAGCAAGGGGAGAGATGCCAGATGTAGGTGATGGGGAGGAAGGCAGCAAATCACACTGCCACGTGTGTACCTATGCAACAATCTTGCATGTTCTTCACATGTACCCCAAAACCTAAAATGCAATAAAATAAATAAATGGGAAAAAAATATGGCATCTATCCACAATGAAATACTATTCCACCTTAAAAAAGAAATTCTGTTATTTTCAACAACATGGATGAACCTGGAGGACATTATGGTGAGTGAAATAAGCTGGGCACAGAAAGACAAATAATACATGTCGCTTATATGTAAAATCTAAAACAGACTCACAGAAGCATAGAGTACCATGGTGTTTATGAAAGGCAGAGAGTGAGGGAAAAAGGGAGATGTGGTCAAAGGGTGGAATATTTTAGTTAGACTGGAGGAATAAATGGAATTTGAGGTGATATGCTAATTAACTTGATCCAATCATTCCACATTGTGTATATATAACATCACTTTGTGCCCCATAAATATGTATAATTAGAATCTTTCAATATGTAATAACACAAAAACAGAAAGTGCCTTCTGAAAGGTGTAGCATGTCACAAGCATGCTTAGCAGTTTGTGTTCTGGGTTTGGACAGGTCTGGGGGCAATCCTTCCTAGTGGTGTGAGACGGGAAAATTACTTTATGTCAGCGATTCTCCACTGGGGCAAATTTTATTTGACTCCAGGAATATTTGGCAGTGTCCAGAAACATTTTTAGTTGTCACAACTTAGGAGCAGGGTGCTACCAGCATCTAGTAGGTAGGGGCCAGGGATACTGCTGAACATCCTATAATGCACAGAGCAGCCCTCCACAACAAAAAATTATCTGAGCCCCAATGTCAATAGTCCTGAGGCTGAAAACCTCTGATTTATTTTAATAAACCTCAGCTAAAAGAGAAAAAAAACCCAACTTACTATAGGACAGAAATAACTGTAATAAGAAGAGTACTCACTGCACAGGGGTTGACTAAAGCAGTTCGACTAACTCATAGCTCATTACCTGGCAGATGCTGTGTTCATAAGCCTATTCCATGCTCAGTGTTCCTGCAGTGGCTCTTTCTAGAATCCTTCCTACATATTTGCAGTCCTTCATCATCAACCCTTCCTAATTTTACATTAGTCAGCATTCGTCTTGCTTTGGCTGCCTATTCTCCATTTCCCCTCTTCAACAGCACACCAGTTTCCTTTTTGAGAATTTCCTCTCTCCAATTATTGTGAGTCCTCAGTGGCAACATAAATCCAGATGCCTCTCTGAGGAAGCAAAACAGGCTACATCCTTCTTCTCCCTCCCTCAGCTCAGCTAGGGGGTGGGCATATGACCTGACATTGGCCAAATAACTTCTTCCAGGACGTTGACTCTTGAGTGGAAGAAGTGACAAAAACATGCAGCAGTTTTCTGACCTTAGGGTTCCTGCTTGAGTTTACGCCTCTGGGGCCTGCTTTCCAACTCCACAGCCCCTTGGTTCCAGTCTTTTCCAGGGCCTGTTTTCAGCCCGCTGTGGCCTCAGCAGGGTTCCCACAGTCTTCAGTACATCTCCAGTGTTTGTTGTGTTGCTTGCAGCCAAAACCCTTGACTGATCACTTGCCCACCAATGACCCAATAATAGCACGATGTATTGTGTCTTTTGGTGAGGGGATGAGGATGGATGCATGGATTTGTAGCCTGACAAAACAGCAAAGAGCTTCTAATTGTATTTTTCCCACTAGCACTGCAGCAATTATTAAGTTTTAAGTTCAAAAGTCACATTCTTTATTGAAGGAAAAGTGGAATCTTCTTCCTCCAGCCAGGTCCTTATCAATAAACATAAATTAGCAAAATGTTTTAGCTCTATACTGTGGTGAACCCTTTACATTTGGCTAATAGAATTGGGCAACAATATTACTTAATATATTGATTTAAGCAAATTCTCAGAAGTACATGGTATACTTATTGTAAAATATACATTTGAAGCTATCTTTTTTCACCCCATTTTATCTTTAGTGTTGGCCAAACGCTATTTTAATATCCGTATAGAATGGAAACTTACATTTTGTGCCATTTGGGAATAGTCCAGCCAAGCAATGACACTGGCTAGTGATAAGCACAAAAAAGAGAAATTAACAAATTCATTAATAGTTGTTTTTAATATGGTTGTTTCTCTGAACCTGAAGCATGACTGTTAGAAAAAGAAAAATCTGATGAGCTTCCCTTCCTGTTTTGAAAAAATGCTTAGTAAGAAATCACATGTGTTTAATGGCTTAAAATACGCCAGTCATTTTTAAGTTTGTAAAATGTATTGTTGTACATATGCTTTTTCTCATTATAAATATATACCTGTGAAACTCAATTGCACGAGAGATTTAAGCAGCTTTTATTTTTCAAAGGCACAAAAGACAGTATTTGGAACAGAAATAGAATTGCAATTCTTGATTTTGTTAGTAATTCTGAATAGATAACACTAGTAGTTTTTCCAAGTTTAGATTGAATTGTATGAGCTGTAAGTAACGGGTATTTGTAAAATTAAGTTATGTATTTATATATGCTTGTAGTAGTAGTTACCATCTTCATCGTCCTTGAGTAGAGGTACACACACACACAAGAAGACTGGCTAAACAAGATTTACAAATATTTTTAAATAAAATCATTGAGTCTCTGCTGAAGCTGGTTAAAAGTTTGACACCTCTGAGGCTCAATTTTTTCATCTGTAGGGTGGGGATGATAATAGTAATTATTCTAGCTGGTCGTTTTGATGACTAAATGAGACCATGTGTGTATAGTGTTTTAAATGTGTTTGAAGGTCTATGTCATAGATATTGTATAATATCTAACACTAGGGGGAGAAAGCATTTTCTAAGTTAAGATTGTGCTAAGGACAAGCTCAGCTAACCACTAGAAACAACCATTGTGTATCATTTTGGGTCTAATTAAAAAAGGAAAGTATTATGGATGACATCACTAGAGCAGCCAAATATTTTGGGAGGATATTTATGACAGGAGAGAGTTTGGTCATCCCATTATTAGTGACATCCAGGGGACAACTAACTTTCTTCACATTTCTTCCTCTGTCTTTCCCTAACACGGCAACACGCAGCGAGTATTTTTGGTCCTGAGCCATAAAGAAGGCAAGCACATATTTTTCCTTTGATCAGGCTGAATGCAAGTAAAGGAAATTGTCTAGAATGACCTTATTTGGGGCTGCTGATCCTGGAAGGAGTGTGACGGCTGCTTCAGGACTGAGCCTCATGGCTGTGAATGTATATTCCCTTGTCAACCTGCTGCCTTCTTGTCCATTCTTCGAAGCCCATCTCAAGCAACCTTTCTTCCATAGTCTTTCCTGATCTTCCAATCAGCTTTGATCTCATCCACCGAGAATGGCTTTGAACTTCTCTATGGAACTTACTGCGGGTCTGAATCCCCTACTAGGTAATAAACACCTTGAGGTTGAGAACTACATGATTCTTATTTTGGTATTCTCCTTATTCACAATGCAGTGCCCCCTATAGAGCAGCACCGTGGCATCGAAGAAGTGTATAGATTTTTGGAGGGCAGCAGAGCTGAGCTCAAATCTTGGCTTCCCATTACCTAGCTAGGGGACTCCAGAACGCTACTTAATCTCTCTGTAACCCTTTGTTCTTATCTGTGAAATGGAGAGAATAATGCTAGAATTTGAGAGGAGAATTGTTATTGGTCTAAAATATTGGTTTCATATATCATATTCCCTTGATATGCATTATTTCTGAGTTGAAATAATGCACAAAGAAGTTTCCACCCCATATTTACAAGAGCAGTGTTTGTAGTAAAGGTATGTTCTAGTTAAAATCTATTAGGCTTACAACTAAAGATTATGTTAGTTGAAATGGATAAGTAAACATTTATTTAATTGCTTATTTCTCTAAAATTTCCTGTCAAGTCTTAACTGTGAAGGGCTTAATGTTTGATATTTTCAGTTTATCTCATAATGAATTTATGTTTCTTCAACTGAGTGTTAAACAGTTTTTTGGAAATCTTCAGAAGCTTGGGCAGAAAGTTCCGTGGAATAAAAGAGAAAGATCTTAAGATCTTATGATTTTTGGCACAACTGTTCTCTGGTGGTGACATACCCAAACTGCAGAAACATTAAGAAAACAAACAAAACCCTAGCTCTTTGAGGAAAGTTATGAAGAGACAGTTCTGAAGTACAGTTTCTCTTTGACCAATTCCTCAACATCTACAGTTTTTTCTATCAGTTTAAAACAAAAATGTTGAGTGTCAAGAACACATATCTTCTAGCTAAATCCTCTGGACTTTAGAATGCACTGATGGTGCATCTTCCTTATAGAGGCCAACAGGGCAAATTCCTTCATTACTGACATTGTGTTTCATGACAGAAACACAAGCCTCCTGAGCCAACCATCATGCTCCAGACCCCTCCAGTGTTCTTCCACCATGCAGGCGGGCACTCTCAGTCTGTCATCAGCCCCAACCTCAAGCTCCTCTCTGAACTGATCTTGACCCTCTTGTTCCATCTGCACGTACTTTGCCAACATTTGTCTAAAGTGACAGCTGCCTTTTCTCTCATGCTCGTTATATCTCAGAGCATAGAGGTAGAATAGCTGTCCTCCTAGCTACCTATCATCTGCTAGAAACTACTTGTCTTCCTTCATCTTTCAGAAATCCCAGCTTTTTTTAAAGTCCCTGGCATCTTAGCATTTCACCCAACATTCTTTTATAGCCCTCTTCTACTAGCCTCCCAGTGATGCCCCTTTATTTATGAGATTGGTACCTGGTTCATGGGTTCGTTCATTCTATTCCTATTATTATTCTCAGTGACATCAACATCCATTCAGTACCCTGGCTCTCAGCTCCTTAACTTTACTGCTTCTAATTACTCTTTCCTCCATTCCACCTCACCATCAATTTTCTTGACCAAACCAAGAACTGCAGCTCCTCTAAAATATCAGTCTCAAACAGTCTTCTCTCTAGTCCTTCCGATTCTTCTATCTCATTTATTCTAGTAATGTTTTCGCAGTAATTTTTTGGACCATATCAAGATGTCCAATTTCTTAATTCTACAACATTTTCCACTATTCATTATCCACATCATCTATGAACACAATAGTACTGGTGTCTATATCCACACATCACACACCTTCCTTCTTACTACAATGGAAAGTATGTCCACGCTTCGCTTGTGCTCTGGATATCACCCCCTCACCTTTGCTCCTGGAATTATCCTCTTCTCCATGCATTATCAGGTTTTCCATCTCTATTAAACTCTTCCCATCAGCAAACAATGTGTTGTGATATCTTTATCTCCCTGCTCTTGATCCTGTCTATCCTTCTGGCTCCCACCCCTTTTTGCTTCTCTCCTTCATAGCAACATTTATTGAAATTTGTCATTACTTGCAGTCCCTACTTCTTCACCTCCCATTCTCTCTTCAACAGGTTCCAACTGGGCATCTGGCCCCTTCACCCACTCTACAGAAACTGCTCTCCTCAAGGTCGCCCATGACCTGTCTGTTGGCAATCCAAATGCATTTTCATTGACCTCTCAGCAGCATCCAACACAGCCAAACACTCCCTCTTTAAAACCCTTTATTTCTCTTGGTTTGTATTGTTTTCAAATATTTTTACTCATATAGCCCCTAAAAGAATTTTGTAAAATTTTGTAGACCGTTACACATTTTTAGAATTGACATCTATAGCTTTCATCATAAGTTTAAATAGTTGCTAGGGATAGAATTTCCAGTATGTTACAAATATTGATATCTTAAAACTGTTGTATGGCTCTTTCTAAATGTGCCCAGTGGAATCTAAACACCATAGAAATTTGATACCACAATTTGTGTAGAAAATATACAGACTTCTTTAACAGAAATTTTACAGTTTCCTTTTCCCTTAAATTTATATTTTCATTCAAGTTTCCCTGCAAAAATTTTTCCAATATATTTTATCATTCCACCAACTTCTCTGCAACTAAATTATATAAATTGAAGTTAGAACTTCAGAAATTTCCTATAAGGCTCTATAAGTAAAATTTTTTATATTCAGTTATTATTGCAGTTATTTAATTATTTATACATGATCAAAATAACATAAACATTATAGATTACAAATTTTGATGAAAAAGCATTACCCTAAAAGAAAACTGTATTGTAAACATTCTTACGAGTTGGTTAGGACTTTTTCCCCCACTCAATTAACTGTGTGTCTGCGGATACTACCACTTACTGTTATTGTGAGACCAAGTTTAGCAGTAACCATCTCCATATTTTGCCTTTTTAAAAGATGTAAGCTCTGAGAAATCCTGTTTATATAAATAAATAGCTAGAAACTTTATCATAGAAGTGCTATCCAATTCTTTGAACTCCTTTTGAGTTATACATCCCAAATCAGAGTAATTAAAAGAAGTTTTAATAATGATCTAGCTCTTAACTACCAACTTTTAACTCAGTTAAGTCCTCCTCCAATTTTCTGGAAAGCAAAATATTGGACATCCTTGTGCAAGTCAGGTGATGTCCAACATTTGTTACCTGGTTATTACAGTTATTAACTTCATCAAGCTGACACGAGTATTTCTAATTGCTTTCTTTTCGTGTCTAGGATGGTTTCACACTGTTGGACACTGCACTATAGTAAGATCTGGGGCAGATGCCAATGGTAGATGGGGAATCATGAAAGGAAGTTGGGATGCAGAACATCTTTATTAGGTACATTCTCAGGCTGAAGGGGTTTGGAGAGAATACATATGAAGTTAAAGATCTGAAAATCACTCTCCTTAAAACTACCTATGCATATATCCCCCTTGGAAATTTTCAGTATACTCGTAAGACCCCTGGTTTTTGTCCCAACTCCATAGCCTTTCTTCTCAGTTCCTTTGCTGGAGATTCCTTCCCTATTTAGCCCTAAATGTTGAGCAAGGCGGGTGTCAATCTTAGGCCCCCATTCATCTCCTTTTTGGCTGTCGCTTCATCAGTCCCAATGTTTCAAGTACTGGCCATAGGCTGATGGTCTTCCCACAAGCTCAGATTCATACATACAGCATACTGCTCGAGTGCCCTGTCTGAAGGCCCAATTGGCATCCCACACTGCTCATGTCTAAAAGAGAAGTCATGATTCTCGCAGCACATCCAATCAACCTGTTTCTCCACAATCTTCCACATCTGAGAAAATGGTACCATCATTCTTTCAGTTGTGAAATGAAAAAACTTAGGAGTTATTCTTGATTTCTCTTTTTCATCACTTCCCTCAGCAAGCTTCATCAATGCTCCCTTCAAAACCTACCCTGGATCCATCCACTTCTCTTCATCAGCCTCCCTCTCTAGTCCAGGATGCCATCATCATGGCTTGCCTGGAGGACTCGATGCCACCCACTGGCCTCCCTGCTTTCATTCTGCCACACCCACCAATGATCTATGCCCCACCAAGCAACCAAAGTGTCTTTTCATAATGTCAGTTGGATCATGTTACTCCATTGGCTAAAACACTATACATAAAATAGTTACAGGATGGAACTAGAGGCCATTATCTTAAGTGAAGTAACTCGGGACTGGAAAACCAAATACCACATGTTCTCACTTATAAGTGGGGGCTAAGCTATGGATGTGCACGGGCATATAGAGTGGTATGATGGACATTGGAGCCTCAGTAGGGGAGGTGAGGAATGAAAATTACCTATTGGGTAAAATGTACAGTATTCAGGTGACAGGTACATGGAAAACCCAGATTTCAACACTATACAATTCATCCATGTAGCCAAAAACCACCTGTACCCCTAAAACTATTGAAATAAAAATAAAGAAATTAATTTAGAAAAAAAATTCCAATTTTATATCTGGGTCTGTAAGTGCTCTGGGTCTGTAAGTGCAGGGTCTGGGTCCTGCCTACCTTTCTCTTTTCTTTTCTTTTTGAGACAGAGTTTCACTTTTGTTGCCCAAGCTGGAGTGAAATGGCACAATCTCGGCTCACTGCAACCTCCGCCTCACAGGTTCAAATGACTCTCCTGCCTCAGCCTCCTGAGTAGCTGGAATTGCAGGCATTGGCCACCACACCTGGCTAATTTTGTATTTTTAGTAGAGAAGGGGTTTCTTCATCTTGATCAGGCTGGTCTCGAACTCCTGACCTCAGGTGATTTGCCCACCTCAGCCTCCCAAAGTGCTGGGATTACAGGCTTGAGCCACCGCACCTGGCCATGCCTACCTTTCTGAGTCCAGTTTCATGTCTGTCTTGCTGTCTTGCTAACTGAACTCCAGCCACATGAACCCTCTGTTCCTAAACACGGGAAGATTGCTTTTAACTCACGGCTTTGTTCTTGCTGTGCCCTGAGCCTAGAATTTTCTTCCCTTAAATGGTCCCATTGCTACCTCATTTTTTTCCTTAGACCTCAGCTCATATAACATCCCCTTTTAGAGGCCTCTCCTGACCACCATGCTAGCTCATTATCCTATATTTTTAAATAGCAAATATTGTACTAGAAATTGATTATACTGATTAGGCCAGGTGGCCCATACCTGTGTTCTCAGAACTTTGGTAAGCTGAAACAGGAGTATTGCTTGAGCCCCAGGAGTTTGAGACCAACCTGGGCAACATGGCAAGCACCCCTCTCTACAAAAAGGAAAAAATTATCTGGGCATGGTAGTGCACACATGTAGTCCCAGCTGCTTGGGAGGCTGATGCGGGAGGATCATTTAAGCCTAGGAGATCAAGGCAACAGTGAGCTGGGATGGTGCCCCTGCACTCCAGCTGGGCAGCAGAGTGACATCTTGCCTTGAACAACAACAACAACAACAAAAGAAATTGATTATATCTGTTTTCATATGTGTAACAGAAGCAGACATCTTTCCTGTGTTATTTATCTCTGTATTCCCAATGCTAAAAATGAGTCAAACATGTAGTAGTAGATGCTCAATATGTATTTGTTGAGAGGATGCAGTTTGCTACAGTTTTATTTAAATACCCAGCGGTATTTCCAGGGAAGAATACATTAGTACTCTAGGCTTGGGTAACTACTTGCAGCTCACCCCACTACTGAGCATTGACCTGGAATTGGAGCTGGTATCACAGAACAGGGGATGATCACGGGCTTTGGAGTAAATAAAGCTTTTTAAGGATTTAACCCCAGAACTGTCAGCATCCAGCTCTGTGGACACTGTGGATCACATCATTCTTTACATCTCAGTTCCCTCGCATACTAAATGAAGATAACTTCTAGGATTGTTGTAAAAATTGGAAATAATATAGGCAAATGATTGACACATATGAGGCATTCAGCTGATGGTAGTTGTGGTAGATGATGTTGTCACCCCACCCATCTCCCTTGAGATTCCTTTTACTGCTCTGTCCCATGGCCAGTGGCAGACTAGGATAGGGTTATAAAATCCTGCTTGCTTGCCTCAAGGCAGCGCAGACACTGGGGAGTCCTCCAGCAAGAGACCAGGACTTCTGTGTCTGCAAATCTTCCTGCAAGTTCAGGCTAAAGCTAATATTCACCAGACGCCACCTCCTTCCCCTTCTCTATTCTGATTACTTCACTTCGTATTGCTTTCTCCTGGGAGCAATGCCTCAATCAATCATGGGTACGTGAATCTCTGGCTCAGGTTCTGCTTCTCTGGAACCTGAATAGGGCAGTGGTTATCACCTTTTCTTCTACCAGAAAATTCTAGCAGCTACTTTTTTTTTCCTAGTAATGCTGTCTATTAATTGTACTTACCTGCTCATTGTAAAAACCATAGGTAGAAGTGAGAATTACTGCAGTGTCTTTGCATTATAGTTTAATGTTGACAAGAAGAGCCTCCTGTTATTCAAAGAAGAAAGAATGGGAAGGATAAGTAGTCACACTTTCTCATTAGTGGAAATGGGAGAGGCTCTAGAATGTAAACGTTCAGGTCTTTCTATCTAAAAGGACATGTCCTAGCCTCAGCCTCGGGTATCCTGAAGTCAGGCCTGCCACTCACTGCTGAGCTGGAGGTCTGGGAAGGAATACTCAACATCTCTCTGCCTCGTTTTGTCATTTGTAAAGTGAGAAAAATAATACAGAGTTGCTGAGTGAAGTAAATGAAATCTTGTATGTGAAAGAGCTTGGTAATTATAAAACACCTCATAAAGGTGAGGTGTGTGGGAGGGTAAAAGTGACGTTCTGGTTCGTTCAAGAATTAGAAGTAAATGCATTCAGATATTGTAAAAAGCATGAGCCTCTTTAAATATGTAGAAATAGGGAAAATTGTGTTTGAGTTATGTGTATCGTGTTTTAAAGAAATTACTTTTGGGGAAATGTATTTTTATACTTAAATAATAACCAATCAGGTAGAAGCACTTTGTAAATGATATAAAGTATGTACATACTGCAGAAAATACATGCACACAAACACATACGCACTGTAGCTCCAGTGACTTCTGGGAACTATTTGGGGGAGTTGCAGTAACAGAATTTCATAGGATTTATTAGCAGTAGAAAGTTCCCCAGAGCTGCCTACATAAGGCTTTAATTATTCAAAGATTGCACTTTGGCACTTCAAACATTGCCAAACCAAGAAATCAGAAAAATGAACACACTTCTGGTGGCAAAGAGAGGCGTTTTGTGCAGGAAGCAGCAGTGAAAATGCAAACCCGAACCTCTGAGCAAGCCACCACTTCCAGGTAACTTAGAGGCCTGGGAATGAGTTCTTCCCTAGACTGAAGGAAAGAAGCACTTCTTTCATTGAGACAAAGGATTGAGCCAAAGCCAAGAAGTGAAAAAATAAATGACAGGAGACAGCAAAGTAAGGGTGAGCAAAGGAAAGCAGGAGCGAAAGGTTCAGAAAGTGGTGGACAGCCACGGCAGGGGAAACCAGAAGCAGCACAGGGACCGGGCGGCAGCAGAACATTCAGAGAAAATGGGGAGGTGGGGACAGGCCAGGCCTGAGCTGGAACAGGCCTTGAGCCCCGGAGAGCCAGCGGGCAGCACCACTGTGGCCCCAGCAGTCCTTTAGTATCTGGCCTCCCCAGGCAGCCCTGCGTCTACATCCAGAACGAAGGCTGCCAGTGTGAAATTCCTCCCTCTTTTGGTCCTCCAGATGGAGTTGGAAGTCCCATCCCTTTGTCCCTTCTGCAGGTTGCTCACTGCACTTAACTCTAAGACCTCATGCTTACATGTGTCCTCCATTATTCTCCTGTGGGAGCCCTGAAGGCAGGCTGTCTTCCCTTGTGACTGGTCTAGTAGACACCACGCTCCCCATGATTGCTAACTGCTTAAAAATCTGCTTAAGAAGGCAAGAAGACTCGCCGGGCACGGTGGCTCATGCCTGTAATCCCAGCACTTTGGGAGGCTGAAGTGGGTGGACCATGATGTCAGGAGTCAAGACCAGCCTGGCCAAGATGGTGAAACCTCGTCTCTACTAAAAATACAAATATTAGCTCGGCATGGTGGTGGGTGCCTATAACTCCAGCTACTCAGGAGGCTGAGGCAGAGAATTGCTTGAACCCAGGAGGCGGTTGCAGTGAGCGAGATTGCGCCACTGTACTCCAGCCTGGCAACAGAGCAAGACTCCATCTCAAAAAGAAAAAAAAGAAGAAAAATGACAGGAAGACCCTTCATCCCAACCTATACCATTTGAATGGCCCAGGACTTAGAGGGTTAAAATATCAGTTATTCAAAGGACCTACGTGCCCATCTATTTTTGAGTGTGCCAGACTGTTCTGGGGAGTAGTGAGCCCAGAGCAAAGTCAGTAATAAAGATGCTGTTAGCAGTGGGGAACATCAGGTCACACCAGCTCTGTGCCAGGCACGGGGCTAAGTGCCCCATGTATACGATTAGTTAATTCTCACGGCAACTCTCTGCCCTCAGGGAAAGCAGATTGATTGATGATTTAATGAGGGAGGCAGATACATACATTACTAATAAATGACAAATAAATTATAATGAAATGTGGCAGTAATATAAAAGAGTGAGAACCAGGGACTGGGAGTGAGTTATTTTGTTTCCCTGAATTTGGGGAGGGTTTCCCCTAGAAGGAGGGCCTGAGTAATAATGGAGGTGTCCCAGTAATTTTAAAATTATTTATTCCTCAAGGAGACAAAGAGTCCAAAATAGACCAGGAAAAGTCCTTCCTTGTGTGTTAGCCTGGCAAAAAGCAAAATAAAGCTCAGCAATATATTTTATCTTGCTGAAAAGCAAAAGCTCCACACTACAATTGTATTATTTGGGAAGAATATATGAATTGCGTAAAGGTGTAAATATTATTTATGATGCTTATATTTAACTGGGACGATAGTGTTATTGCTCTTAGTTCTCCAGTTTATTATAGATTGGTATTAAGGCATGACTATAAAGCTCTTTGAATAAATCATTTTAATTGCCCAGTAATATGAGTGCTCATGTTAATTAAGTAGATATTTTGCACATGGCAAAGATAATTCTTTTCAGCTTTTTCTTTGGAAAGACAGCCTTATAATGTGCCCTTTGTGGAATAAATGACTTTCCTATTATCAAACTGAGTACCATCCAACTCTCTTAAAAATTGTATTAAAACATTTCATTTTGATCTTAAAATATAGAGGTGCCTAGCAGAAAGTAGGCTCCAGGTAGATAGAATGTGTAAGGTTTTGTCATGTTGCATTAACAGTGTGGTGTGGTGGAGAGGGTGTTTTTGTCCGGTAAGGACGCACCGCTCTGGCTCCTGCCTGGCTCTGTTTTGCTGAGTAGTCATAGGAAAGTCACGCTGGTTCTCTGGGCCTGTTTTCTCACCTGTGAAATGCAACGTCTGGACTCCAACTCTAATAGTCTTTTATCTGCCACTCAGTCCTAGCGTAAGACCTGGTTTCTATCCC
Source organism: Sapajus apella (assembly GCF_009761245.1). Taxonomy (NCBI): domain Eukaryota; kingdom Metazoa; phylum Chordata; class Mammalia; order Primates; family Cebidae; genus Sapajus; species Sapajus apella. The sequence goes on along the minus strand of NW_022436959.1, from coordinate 8,945,891 downwards.
CCCTCTCATGGAGTAAGTCCAGACTCATGATGTCCCTCCTGACTGGACATCGGAAGAGTAGGGGCATGTCCCTCCCGTGACAGTCAGGATAGACAGAAAGGCATAGAAATTTCAATAAGTTGCTCTTTGTTTTATTGGAATTGAGAAGTATATTAAAAATTGCTGTTTGTTTGGTTTTTTTAAATACAGAAGTGACAAAATGTTAAAAAGTGGTAGTAGGATCTGGGGTCTTCAATTTCTTCTTCTTCTTTCTCTCTCTCTCTCTTTTTTTTTTTTTTTTTTTCTGAGACAGAGTCTCACTCTGTTGCCCAGGCTGGAGTATAGTAGTGCAACCTTGGCTCACTGCAACCTCTGCCTCTGGGGCTTAAGCCTCCCAAGTAGCTGGGACCACAGGCACATGCTACCATGCCCAGCTAATTTTTTTTTTTTTTTTTGGTAGAGATGAGATTTCACCATATTACCCAGGTTGGTCCCCAACTTCTGGGCTCAAGCAATCCTCCCGCCTTGGCCTCCCTAAGTACTGGAATTACAGGCCTGAGCCACCGAGCCCAACCTAAATTTTCCTTTTAATACTGCTACATATTTTCTAAATTTTCTGTAATGAATCTATTCCACATACATATTCATATACATATATTCAGGAAAAATAAAAGCACTTGAAAAAATAAGTGTGGTTAATGTTTATGAAATGCCAGCAGTGAACCAAACTCTATCCAACACTTCTTTCTGCCTCCATTACAACTTTCTAGTTTTATAAACCCTTTAATGCCTGGCAGGGACATACCACTACCTCAAGTGAGAAGTGGAAATCAGAGGTTACCAAGATTATCACTGATCAGCCTCTGTTCTTAAAAGCCTGAGCTTCAATAGATTTGAATAAATGTTTTATTAAAGAAGACATACAAATGGCAAATATCCAGAAAATGCAAATGAAAACTACAAGGAGATAGCACTACACCCCCACTGGCGTGGTTAAAATAAAAGAAACTGACAGTACCCAGTGCTAGAGATGATGTACACAAATGGGGACCCTCCTGCATTGCTGGTGGGAGTGTAAAATGGTGCAATGGAAAAGTTTGGCTGTTTTTCAAAAAATTAAACATACATTTAGAGTATGACCTAGCAACTTCACTCCAAACATGTTTCCACATAAGTACTTGTATGCAAAAGTTCATCATGGTGTAATTAATAATGTCCCCAAACTGAAAACAAAGCAAATGTCCATTAACAAGTGAGTGGATAAACAAAAATGTGGTATATTCATGCAATGGAATAACTCAGCGAGGATAAAAATAAGAAGCAACAAACTACTGATACATGAAACAATGTGGATGAACTTCAAAAATATTGTGAGAAGTGAGGGAAGCCAGGTGTGTAAGACTACATGTGATTTCATATGTATGATTCCATTGGTACGAAATTTCTAGAAAAGGTGTATCTATAAAGACAGCGGTTGGTTGCCTAGGGCTGGGGGTATGAGTGGGTGTTGGCTGTTTGAAACAATTTCAGTTTTCAACTCGTCAGTCATAGCGTTATAGCCTCAGAGTGAGATAGGCCTTTGGGATTATCCATCCCAGGCTCACCCATGCCCAGACAGCCCTTGATAGGGGGGTCACCCAGTCTCAGTGAAACCATACACAATAGCAGAGAGCAATCCGCTGTACAAGGGAACTCTTCAATATTTGGACAGTTCTGTTAGAAAGTTCTTCCGTCAATGACATCTATCAGTTGGCTCTCTTCTGCCCTGGGAAGCAGAAGACTGTGAAGTTATATGTGGGCAGTAGCGGGAGGTAACGGAAGTGGTTTAAAACTGGATTGTGTTACTAAAACTCATTGAACATACAAGAGGTGAATTTTATGGTATCTAAAGCATACACCTCCATAAAGCTGTAAAAAATTAAAGATTACCTAAGACCTCCTTAGAAAATAAAGGTTGGGGCATCTAAGATTTTGTCCTGTTTGGTTATGGGAAATTTATCCTCAACACTGTTTCTTGAAATAAGCCAGGCACAGAAACACAAACATTGCACGTTCTCACTTATTTGTGGGATCTAATAACTAAAACAATTGAACCCATGGAGACAGAGAGCAGAAGGATGGTTACCAGAGGCTGGGAATGGTAGTGGGGGTTGGGAGTGAGCATGGTTAATGGGTACAAAAAATTAGAATGAATAAGGCTTAGTATTTGATAGCACAACAGGGTGGCTATAGTCAATAATAATTTAATTGTACATTTAAAAATAACTAAAAGAGTATCATTGGATTGCTTGTAACACAAAGGATAAATGCTTGAGGGGATGGGTGCCCCATATTTCATGATGTGATTGTGAATACAAATAAAAAAGAAAAAAAAAAACAGATTTCTTGAGGGGTGAGGGGGGCATCATGAAGACAGTTTAGGTTTGGAGATGGGTTGTCCATGCAGCTGTCAGCAAAGATACAGCCGCTGTGATCTGGAAGTGAATGATGTTCAAAATGGACCACTTCTGTTATTGGGAAAAAAAAAAAAAAGCAAATATGGAGGCCTGGAATGTTCCCAGACCAGGGATTTTCCAACTGACAGTAATAAAAGAGACAGTGTTTAGTCTGTAACAAGTATTATACATGGGTTATTTGCTTTAATCCTCACAACTCTGAGATAAGTACTATCATTACTCCCATTTTACAGATCGGAAAAGTGAGGCACAAAGAAGTTAAATAACTTGTCCAAGTTCACATACTTAGTGAGAGGCAGGAGTAGGCTTGAACTCATGCAGTTGGCCTCCAGAACCCATCTTCTCTCCCACCATGCCCCTTCCAGCTTCTCCTGACTGCTGTTGCATGTGGATTATAAGAGGCTCATCAAACTAATTGCTTATTCGATTTTGGTCAGACTAATTGTATGCTGATGCCAATCATCAGCTGCTGCAGACGGTGAGGACTGGGACTGTGACTTGGTTAACGTCACACAAGCAAATGGTCTCCTTTGCAGACTGCTTTCCTTTTGCATAGCACTTTCAGGAGTTCCTCCAGAGAAGTACTTCTTTTTTTTTTTTTTGAGATGGAGTCTTTCTCTGTCACCCAGGCTGGAGTGCAGTGATGCGATCTCAGCTCACTGCAACCTCCACCTCTTGGGTTCGAGTGATTCTCCTGCCTCAGCTTCCCAAGTAGCTGGGACTACAGCTGTGTGCCATCATGCCCAGCTAATTTTTGGTATTTTTAGTATAGATGGAGTTTCGCCATGCTGGCCAGGCTGGTTTCAAACTCCTAACCTCAGGTGATCTACCTGCCTTGGCTTCCCATTGTGTTGGGATTACAGGCAGGATCAACATGTTAATGAACTCAATGCAAAACTGAAACTAAAGGTGAGCTGGTTGGATGAATGCAGCAGGTGTGTATGTCAGACACATGTTCTAGGTGGGTTATTTCCAGACTCACCTTAGCTCAGTAATGTGATAATGCTTGAGCCTCATGTCAGAGCCTGAGCCAAGCATATGGGCTGTCTTCTTGGGTAACTTAGGCTGGGCTCCACAACAGAAGAAGCAGGGGCAAATTGGCTCTGCTGCTGAGACCTGCCATGTATTTGCGTAACTAGGTTGGCAAGATCTTCTTAGAAAAGGCTGGCTGGCCACTTGTCCCAGAATGTTATGAGGTTGATGATTCAAACAATTTCTATTCCCAAACCCATCCATCATACAATTATAGACTTAGGGTGAGAACTAACTACAGGATTATCCATCCCAGCCCACGCCCTCCGTGGAAATGCTTAAGTAACCCTTGACTCGTGATCTCCCAGTCTGAATTAGAACATATCCAAATGCGGGACCTTTTTACTCTGCAAGGGGTCTTTTTTCATTTTAGACACTTCTGTTAGAAAGGTATCCTTTCCTAACATATATGAATTGGCTCTCTTTTGCTCTGGGAAGCTACAGAGTTGTACTGTCCAACGTGGTAACCACCAGCCACATGTGGCTATACTGAGCACTTGAAATGTAGCGAATCCTAACTGAAATATGCTGTAAATGGAAAATACACAAAGATTTCAAAAAGTTAGTGTGAAAAACTTGATACTGATTATATGTTGAAATGATAGTGTTTTTGGTATAGTGAATTAAATACAATATATTATTAAAATTAATTTCACCTGTTTGTTTTTACTTTTCAATGCAGTAACTAGAAAAATTTAAACTGCATGTGGCTAGCATTATATTCCTTCTAGATAGCACTACTATAGAGTATAAGTCTGCACCCTGTTTAAAATGCAGTCTTCAGATTTTTGGAAGACTGCTATCGTTTTTCCCTTAAACAATTTTAAAGCGTAGACTTCTCAGGTTCTTTTCAATGTTCTTTATCTAACATAATTTTCTTCACCATTAAAGGTGTTCTGGTTTTTCAGTCTTTACATTGAGCTGAATACCATCAGCTGAAGATTAGAACTGAGATATACCATGCTCTTTAGGGCTGTCATCTCTCTTGTTTTAATATTGCATTTTTGTTAAAACAGCTTGTTTACTATAATTTGTATGGTGGCCCAATGATACCATTCAGGGGTCCTTAACTCAGGGCTTGTGAACGCCGGTTGGTCATAGATGCGCTCTAGATCCACGAGCCACCTGAAATTGTAAATAAAATTTTACAACTATGGGATTTTGTCTTTAAGATAGTCTTTAGCTTTCTTAGGCTTTCAAAGAGATCGGAGGCTTTTAAAAGTTAAGACCTATTAGATTGTATTGCAGCCACAGTCACTTAAAACCCCTGGGATTTTTTTTTCCTCACAAACCTGTTTTTAATTTCAGTCTCCCATGTGTGCATTTGATTTTTTAAAATGGATGATTTTATGTTTATTTCTATTAAGTCTATACTTGTTCATATTACCCTTCTATTTTAGTTTATTGATACCTTTTGCCTCTCTCGGTTTATCTGACGTTTAATGAATTAGACTTCTGTCCTGGCTTTGTCACACCTGCAATTTCGATAAGGATGTCTTGTGTGTGTTCATCCATCATTAATTGAAATTTTAGACTGCATAAACCATAGATAGCACTTGGGAGTCTGCCACAGTGACTGCCCTTTGGATAGGGAGTGATTCATCAAGTAATCAACATTCCTTGGGTAGAGTTGTTCCGACAGCTACAAGTCTACTCAACTGTACTGGCATTTGTGTCTTCAACTTGTCCAGCGGATGTCAAATTCTTTGCTGAAATGAAGATATATTTTTGTCTGTGGCATTCCCCCTGATCTTCCGGACCCATAAGCCTGTCAAAGAAGAAAATGTGACTGGTTTGGTGAAAGACTCATTTGAGGAACCCATGCTGGCTCCCAGTGATCACTGCCCAGTGTCCTTAAAATAGTTAATTCCAGAATGTTACTAGAGGTCTGACATAAATCTCGTTAGGCTGCAGTTTCTGGCATCTACTTTCCCCCATACTCTCATGACTTTCTGAAAATTGGAACAGCTGTCTTGATAAAGGTGTGGTTGAAAGATTAAATTTAAATTGGATTGAAAATGAAAAATAACAGGCTTTTAAATTAGCCGAGCCTCGGTAGCAAAGTGGTGATGCTGAGTAATGGTGCATAAGTCAAAGGGTAAACTTACAGGATAGCAGAGGCCTGGATACAGACACGCTCTGCGGCTCTCATATGTTCTAACCATCAGTTTAAGCCAATTGCACTTCCAAAGCAATTCAATTTGTTTATCACAATATGTTCTGCTGACCCTCAGTGTTTTAAGGTTCTGAGGGCTGTTGTCTTTGAGATATCCATTGTGTTGTAAAATCTAGAACAGCTAAGTTCTTTTCTACTAATAATCATAAACATGTTCTCTTCTATCAGATAAAGTGGATGTCAGATGCTTCCTCTGCTTAACTCTCAGGAGCTATGGAGAAAACCAAGGTTCTGCTCTCACAGATCTAGGGCCAGTGGTACCCAATTCTGGAATGCACATGAAAATCACCTGGAAGCGTTAAACATCCTGGTGCTTGAGTCACACATGCCCTGAGAGGTTCAGATTTAATTGGTCTAGATGTAGTTGGGCATCAGGATTTTAGAAAGCTCTGCGGGGATTCTAATGTGCAGCCAACATTGAGATACTGATCTAGGTCAGTGGTTCTCAAAGCAGAGTTCCAGAGCAGCAGCTTCTGCACCACTTGGAATTTGTTAGAAATACAAATTCTTGAGCCCCCACCTCAGATCCATTGAGTTAGAAGCTCTGGAGGAGGAGTTGAGAAATCAGTATTTTGTTTTGTTTTGCTTTCTCACTGTCACCCAGGCTGGGTACAATCATAGCTCACTGCAGCATCAAACTCCTGGGCTCAGGTGATCCTCCCACCTCAGCCTCCTGAGTATCCCACCATGCCTGGCTGAAGTCAGTGTTTTAACAAGCACTGCAGGTGATTCTGATGCATGCTATGGTTTGAAGACTACTGCTGTAAGTTTCTTTCCTGCTTGGAAAAAGCCTTTCTGTCAAATGTTATTGACCCTAAAGAGGTCTGGTCTGAGGCCCATGAAAGCTCTCTATGGCCATAGGTAAGTTACGCAGGAAGCTTTGGGTGCTCAGTTTTCCTCTTAGCCAGTCAACTGGTCCTGCAGAAGGCACTAGGAATGCTTCCATGTAGTGTCTGCACACTACTGTGCCACCCTCCATTGGAGGCTGCTCATCAGCATTTGCTGTCTCCTCCACTGTGTCTTCCCTGCCTGCCATTTATTTGATTCTCTGACATGGTTTTGACCCACAGTGGCTGATACAAGGTCTGCTGTGATGGTGCTAGATATTAAAACACAAGTTTTACAGCCATTTGAGGCACCTTGAGACAAAGTCAACATCAGTATGCAATTAGAAATGAGTGAAAGATCTTTGGTATCTGAGGGGTGGATTGTGGGGAGGCAGTTGGAAGAAACTCTAGCCCTGACTAGTGGTGTCTGTGGCTGCAGAGCCATAGGTCTTAGCAAAAGAAGGCCGCCATGACAGCTGGGCTGGCACTGAAGGAATCTGTTGCCATTTTTGGCTCTTCTTCCTGGCGTGTGATCTGGTCATAAGTTTTTTGACCTACTGTGTAAACATTAACCTCGTGTAAAAATAGAGACAATGGCACTGCCTTGTGGGGTTGTGAGAATTAATTGAGATCCTATATGTGAAAATACCCAGCACAGCAATAATAAGGGGTATTTATATGAAATGCCTCCCATGTACTTTCCATCAAATTATAGTGTTGCCTGTAGTGAGTTTTTCAGAATTGGGGCTTAGTATAAAACTAGGGGGCAGGTGGTTTGTCCATAGATGCTCATCATATCCTAGTTCCAGAGAACCCTTTTCCTCGTGGCATCTTTCCTCCCTTCAAGCTAGGATCGTGACCTCTCCTTACCCTCCTGAAACTCACCCTCACTTATGGGTCAATCAGAAGAGAGCGAAAGTAGTAATCAAGATTAGGGTGAACATGACTTAGAACTACTTCATGTGTTAATGTTTCAGAGTGAGATGCAATGTAACAGTAGTTAAATATCTTTTAACCCCAAGGAGGGAAGGGAACCCACATGTGTTGAGTGCCTTCCTGGTAACAGGTAGTTTGCTTTCATATTCACAGTCACTTAATCCTCAGAAGAGGTGTTACTATTATCCCCATTTTAAAAGGAAGGAAACCAATGAGAGTGAAATTTAAGAAACCCATCAGACTATTGGGAAATGGAGTATTCTTCCCAGAGCTCCTCAAAGTATCATGTAGCTTTCAGATTTTGATTTCCCATAGGGTTAGCACTGGAAGAGTCAGAGAGAAAAAAGTTTGTTTTCAAATACAAGTTATTTCTTTACCTAATTGTGAAGCATTACAGGATTGGCAACAGCCCAGAAAACACATTCCTCTACCCTCATGGTTGAATTAAATCAAGAATACCCTGGCAGAAAGAGCTATATGGGTTTGCTGATTGGTTAATCCCTGATAAAATTGGGATTTTTCTTAACCCACCTGAGAAAGTGATCACTCCTAAGTACAAAATCGAACCACAGCAAGGCGGGTCATCTCTCCCCAAGAGGAATTTGGCAGTGGTTGAGTTTTGCTTATGTCTTGTTAATTTGTGGTTTAGTCAGTGATCTCCAGAGAGACAGAACTAACAGGATATTTATGGAGAGACAGTATATATATATATATATATATATATATAAATGTCTTATAAGGGAGATTGGCTCACTCGATGACAGAGGCTAAGGGCCACCACAGACAGAATGTGTGATGGAGAAGCAGGGAAGCCTGCTGTATGGCTCAGGCCAAGTCTGAAGGCCTCAGAACCACGGAAGCCAATGGTGTCACTCTCAGTTAAAGCAGAAGGCCCGAGAGACCAGGGGCCATTGGTTGCAAGTTTCCCAGAGGCCAAAGGCTGGGGATCCTAGAGTTCTGACATCCAAGGGCAGGAGGAGACGGGCGACCAAGCTCTAGGAGAGAGAATTCACGCTTCCTCTGCCTCTGTGTTCCATCCAAGGCTCCAGCTGAGTGGACGGTGTCCGCCCACGTTGAGGGCAGATTTTCTCCACTCAGTCCACAGACTCACATGCCCATCTTTTCCAGAAACACCCTCACAGACACACCCAGGGCAGTTCAGTCATTCTAATCTAGAAACAAAAGCACCCAGGTTTCCCTTTTAGCAGAAGTGTGGCAGGCTCAGTGCCTCTGGAGGCATTGAGGAGAATTAATGCAATGATTGAGAATAAATAATGCTTTACCAGCTATCTGAATACCCCTTAAGTCAGTGAGGTAGACACCCAAAAGCAACCATCACACGTTTTTTTCCATGAGCATTAATAAAGTCTATTGTTCATTGTAGAATGTCCTGGAAAATGGTCACTTCTCAAAATGACAACTCATCTTTCACCTTTCTCTCCAAAGTCTTTCCTACCCTTCCCTCACCTGAAGAATCAATCCCTCAGCCCTGGTTGGTGCTCTCGCAGTACTCATTTACAATTGCACTTAAAATGTTGAGTAGCTTATTGGTCTATTTTCACCATCCCTGCCATCCCCATTAAACCACATACTTGTCAGAAAAAGGGGTCATGATACTCACCTGGCAGCAGGGGAGATACCAGATCAAGAAAATAGGGTCATTGTCTTGTTTGGCTTTGTCCCTTTCTCCTAAGTTATCATGAGAAAAAAGCTAAATTTAATGAATGAGTTAAAATTGCCTGGCTATCTGAAAGAGGGAAGAAATGTTGAGTAGGAGTAGGGTACAAGGCTGCATTCTATGTAGGGTTAAGCCTTGCAAATCAAGCAGAGGGATTTATACTTAAGGTTGAAGCAGCAGTAAGCCACTGTAGAGTGTTGAGTGAGTGGTGTGGAGACAAAGGCAGAAAGAAGCATAGATTCCACAGAATGAAGCCAAGTGGGAGGATCTGGAGGCAGAGACCAATGAGCAGGCCACTGGCTGCGTGGGATTGGTGGATTTGTGTTAGGCATAATGCACACATGTTAATGGTGAGAAAGATGGGATGCAGAGAAAGCTAGGACTTGGTGAGAACCTCTTCTAAAGGGCTAAATCAGAGGGAGAAAAAAAGGTGATTTCAAAGCAGCTAGATCAGAAAAGTGGCAGAAGGATGGAAAAGTTAGTTGGAAAAGGACAGCTGTATTAGTCCATTCTTGCATTGCTATAAAGAAATAGCTAAGAGTGGGCAATTTACAAAGAAAAGATATTTAATTGGCTCAGGTTCTGCAGGCTATACAGGAAGCATGGCGCCAGCATCTGCTCAGCATCTGGTGAGGCCTCAGGAAGCTTTCACAGTGGAAGGTGAAGTGGGTGGAAGGTGAAGTGAGGGCAGGCACATCTCACATGGCAGGAGCAGGAGCAAGAGTTGGGGGGAGGTGGCACACACTTTTAAACAACCAGAGCTCCCGGGAGCTCACTCACTATTGTGAGTACAGCACAAGGGGATGGTGCTAAACTACTTGTGAGAAATCGCCCCCATGAGGTAATCACCTCCCACCAGCCCCCACCTCCAACACTGGGGATTACAATTGCACATGAAATTTGGGTGGGGACACAGATCTGAACAATATCAGTAGCCAATTTGGGGAGTACAGAAGATGGGGAAGGACGTTAGGATACATTTTGCCACTTGACTTTCTATTTTTCTGATGCCTCAAATACACATACAAATCACTTAATATTTAAATTTTACTTTTTTCTAAAAGTGTAACAAAGGGGTAAAATAACCTCATTGCTCTTTACATTTTAAGGAGTCCTTATTTTATCTGCTACCAATGCAAGTTTTAATTCTCTTTGGAAAATGAATACTCTTCTGGGTCCCATGGGAGCTGTTCGTTGTGGCATTTGCACAGACAACCATCTGAGCTGAGTGCTTATTAGATCGGATGAAATATCGTTTAAGGTTAGCAGCCAGACATCACAGGCCACCCACTGGACATGCTGGGAATGAAAAAGAGGCCAAAGGCTGAGCATCTTTAGCTAGCAAAGTACAATTGCAAACTTAACAATGGCAACCCCAGTGCGCACTACTGCCGGTGGAGAGTGAGTGCATGATATCATAACAGAGTAAGAAAAGGCAGCAAATTCGCATTCAAAGCTCACAGTATGACAGCTTTACAACTGTCTTTTGAATAGTGTCTGTATTAGTTTCCTATTGCTGCTGCTGTAACAATGACCACAAATTCAGTGGCTTAACATGACTTTGCCTGTCCCAGTATTGTGGCATTATGCTTCCAACGAGGTTTCCATCCTTGCACCTCAGATAACCTGGCATGAACAAGCATTAGGATCTTCATATATGAAAACAAATCGTTTCATTTTAAAGAGAACCTGAGCTGTCAAAGCAGTTACTTCTCCTAACCAAAAACCCCCAAAAGATAGATGATTTGTTTAATGTCTTGGGGATGTATTAATGAATATGTATACTAGATGCAGTCAGAGAAGGAGACAAGTTTAAGATAGCATAGTGATAATCAGAGCACTGACAGCATACTTGGTGCAAATAGAAAAGCAGAACATTAAAATAAGGCCACTGCAGAAGTATTTATTTTTCCCACTGCAATGAATCAAAAAGATATTAATTTGAGTTCCTGTGAAACCCTGGCCAATGAATGCTGTAATCAATTTAAATTGGTAAACATTTCCTTGTTAAAACTAAAATAATTTTACGTGAAAATTCAACTTGTGGCTCTCTGTCTTACTCCAGAGATGTTTAATATTCCAAGTTCACTTAAATATACCAAATCATTGTTTATATAATTAGTTCTCTCTTAAAAAAAATCAAAGTATTAACACTGGTTATCTTTGAGAAGGGCATTTCATCTATTATGTGCATCTGTATTTTTAAAGATAAGCATATATAACTCATAGTTTAAAAAAACTAATGATAAAATAGCACTATAGCATATACAAACAGTTCCACATTAACACCTGTAAGTATGTATTAATTAGTTGAAAAATGAAAAGTATTGACAATTTTTACCTGGCAGCAGAATTGTGCTTTTAAGTCATATTTTTACAAAAAAAAAGAAAAAAGAATCTTGCTCATAGAGATCACCTTTGCTACTTAACCAAGTATCTATAGATATGATTCCTCTGCAGGTTCCTTAACTAAACTGTTCAACTTTGAAGTCAATGAAAGATGTATCTGAGGCCAGGCATGGTGGCTCATGCTTGTAATCCTAGCACTTTGGGAAGCAGAGTTGAGCAGACAGCTTGAGCCCAGGAGATCAAGACCAGCCTGGGCAACATGGCGAAACCCTTCTCTACAAGAAATAAAAAAAAATCCGGGTGTGGTGATGCATGCCTGTAGTCCCAGCTACTCAGGAGGCTGAGGTGGGAGGATCACCTGAGCCTGGGGTGGTAGAGGCTGCAGTGAGCTATGATGGCACCACTGCACTCCAGGCTGGGTGTCAGAACGAGACCGTGTCTCACAAAAAAAAAAAAAATTAAGAAAAAGAAATATGTGTATGAGAATGAAAAAAAGACATAAAAGAGTGTTTTTTAAATAATCAGTTTTTAGAATAAAAATATAAATATTGCTAAAACAAAATAACAGACACAGAATGTTAGAACTGCATGGTTTCTCAGCTATAATGCAGTCACATGAGTTTCTAGATCATTTTTTAGAGTCCTGTGGCTTCAAGGTCATAGCTCGGGGGTGAACCCAGCTGGTAGGAATCATGGTTTCTGGCCTGTACTTCCAGCAGAATGACTCCATTTAATCTGATTTACATATGTATATAAGTAGACTTATATATCTGCCAGTCTAATCATTTTCCTCCCATCTTATATAATACTGTTGTCCACTATTTTGGGGCCACCTTTTTCGTGTTCCCAATTTAGACATTAATGTCATTGTTTTCTACTGTCAATGTTTGTTTAGATTCACCCACTTATTTGTATTTTCTTTGTGTATCTTCCTTTCTGGCATCTCAGAACTTCCTTCTAGAATCATAATCCTTCTTTCTGAAGTACATCCTTCAAGTTTCTTTAATTGAGTGGCTTCTGGCAGTAAATGGACTCAGTTTTAGTTTGTGTGAAATGTATTTTACCCTCATGCTTTTTCTCTGTGTAAAATTCTATGTTGATAGTTCCTTTACACATTTTATAGACTTTATGCCATTACAGTCTGGCTTTTGTTGCTGCTGTTGAGAAATGTGCTGTTGGTCTAACCACCCTTATTTTATAAATAATCTGCCTTTTCCTCTAGGTGCTTTCAATATTGTCTTTACATCTAGTGTTTTGCAGCTTCATTTTGATGGGTGTAGGTGTGAATTTATTATTATTTATCTTCCTCAGGACTTGTGCTTTCTGAACTTGGAAATTTTTGTTTTTCATCTATTCTCAAAAATTCTATGCCATTATTTCTGGAATTTTGGTAAAGCTATCTTCTTAAACTCTAACTGCACATTTACCAATTTGTGATTCTATTCTCCATTCCTCTTCGGTATTCTTTTGCAGTTACCATTATTTTGTTTCCCTTGCTCCTGTTTCGGTTAATTTCTTGAGTGTTATCTTCCAGTTTGCCAATTCTTTCTTTAGTTTTTACTAATTTATTAGGTTACCCTGTGCTTTTAAATATAATTTTTAGTTTTTAAAATATCTCTCTATTCCTGAATTAGTTTGCTGAGGACAATGGCCTCCAGCTCCATCCATGTCCCTGCAAAGGACATGATCTTGTTCCTTTTTGTGGCTGCATGGTATTCCATGGTGTATATGTACCATATTTTCTTTATGCAGTCTATCCCTGATAGGCATTTAGGTTGATTCCATGTCTTTACTATTGTGAATAGTGCTGCAGTGAATATACATGTGCATGTATCTTTGTAATAGGATGATTTATATTCCTTTGGGTATGTACCCAGTAATGGGATTGCTGGGACAAATGGTATTTTTGCTTCTAGGTCTCTGAGGAATTACCACACTGTCTTCCACATGGTTGAACTTACCAACAGTGTAAAAGCGTTCCTTTTTCTCCACAACCTCTCCAGTATCTGTAGTTTTTTGACTTTTTATTAGTAGCCATTCTACTGGTGTGAGATGGTATCTCATTGTGGTTTTAATTTGCATTTCTCTAATGACCAGTGATGTTGAAATCTTTTTCGTATGTTTGTTGGTCGCATATATGTCTTTTGGGGAGAATCTGTTCATGTCCTTTGCCGACTTTTTAATGGGGTTTTTTTTTCTTGTAAGTTTGTCAAAGTTCCTTGTAAATATTGGACATTAGACCTTTGTTAGATGAACAGATTGCAAAAATTTTTTCCATTCTAAAGGTTGTCTGTTCACTCTGATGATAGTTTCTTTTGCTGCGCAGAAGCTCTTTAGCTTGATGAGGACTCATAGACACATGTGAGAGAGCAATACACATTGGGACCTGTCAGAGGGTGGGGGGTGGGGGGAGGAAAGAGCATCAGGAAGAAGAGCTAATGGATGCTGGGCTTAATATCTAGGTAATGGAATGATCTGTGCAGCAAACCACCCTGGCACACATTTACCTATGTAACAAAACTGCACATCCTACACATGTACCCCTGAACTTAAATTTTTTTTAAAAAAGAGAAAAATAAAGAAAAAAAATCTGGTGTTTTGAGGGTACCTTATTACTTTCTCAGGTTTTTATTTCATATTTATTTCACTAACACTTTACACTTGGTTACTTTATTCTGCATCATCCATTTCAATATTTTAAATTCTTGAGGGTCTAATTCAGCTGTTGTTTTTGCTGACTCTCAGTCATGGTACCTATTTCCTCTTGTACTTGGTACTTTTGGATTTTAAGTTCCTATCCAGCTGTATCTGGAGGAATCCTGCAAGACCTCGGTTGAGAGTGAGTTCCTAAGAGTCTACATTTACTTCTGCCAGGCCCTGCAGGTCACTACCCATCTGGGTTCACATTAGATTAATTTGTTGGCCTAAGGTTTCCTGAATTGCACAGGTAGTATCAATTTAACGCTGGACCTTTGAGGGACAGGCCTGTAGTTATGAATTTTCAGTGAATATGTAATATTCTGACCCAGAGCCCTGGCTGAGATTTCCTTGTTATCTTTGTGTGGTGTCTGTGGAAGATGAACTCCTTCAATATTTTGGTTTATGTAAGGTCCCAGTTCCAATTCCCCATCTTGTTTAGGCCTCAGTACGGCAATTAAAATTCAAACCTCTTGGTTATCAAGATTGGCAGATGCCTACAGGGCAGCCATAGATTCAGGGAACACCTGCTTTCCAGCTCATAATGAGCTCAACTATTTGTTTACCCTTCCCTTCTTATGAGCTTAACTATTAAAAGATTGTTTAGTATAGTTCATCCAGCATTTCTAGGTACCTGGTTCCAAGTATTTCTCCAAACAGAAGATTTTCATCATTTTTCTGATGAAGAAACTAAGGTGCATAAAAATTAGTGGACTCTAAAAAGACATAGCAAAGTGGAGAACCACAACTGAGCCTCCGAACTCTTTGCTCACTTCTTTCTCCATCACACAAAACAATAATGTCTCAACCCTTAGACCTGGCGTGTGCTGCGTCAGTCCTAATAACGCTTGAGGTATCTCTGAAATCAGAAGTAAATTTCTCCCAAATTGTGATAACTTGCTAAAATAGGGTGAGATGATATCATTGTCACAAGGTCATTTGATGTATTACAGCTGTGAGATAAGACGCCTGCATCTCTGACTTTCAAGGCTGTGGTGACATGGGCAGAAAATGTAGTTGTAACTATTTCTTCAAGCACAGTCTGGCTTCTAAGTTTGACTCTGAACCACTAATCATGGAGAGGAACTGTTTGTAGTAATTAAGCAACCATCTCTTTAGGATTCATACTGGCATAGTTTATAAGCAGCATCAGATTTTCTCACATGCAAAAGCCTCACATTCATTATTTACTGAATATTGGGGAAATAATTGGAAAAGTCTGCTCATTAGTTATGTATGCATTCTGAAAAAAAAGTGAACACTATTTGCGTCTTAAAAAGATCTGAGTAATGCTGTATAATATTGCAACTAGCAAATCTTAGACTAGAGAAAACTAATTTTGAGATTTCAACATAAGGAAAATAAGATGAATTTGGAGTTTCTATTGACCTCTCTCAAATGACCTGGTGTTAACAAATAAACCAACAACTACACACACACACAAACACACACACACACACATTCTAATCCAGGGCTACTGGCTGTGGTTTTCTTTTGCTTTGTTCCAAATTCCCAAATCTCCATGAGAAATGGAGACCTCATGAACATTCCAAATTTTTCTTTAATTTAATCTTGTCCTCAGATGGTGTTCACCTTACTTAGCCTTTGTTTTCAGTCAAGAAAGCCAGAGTTGTGGATTTAAAACTTCCTGTAGAGGGCGCTATTGATATTGCCAACTGTACTAAACTTTTTTTTTTTAAGGGTTTATAAACTACAGTTTCTGCTTAGAAGTCGTTAGATTGATATTTGGGAGTTAAATTTAAACCAAAACTCTATTCGGAATAGTAACTATTAAGCTGTCTAATACTTTTGAAACAAGCATCCTTCTGCTGGGTTAATGCAGAAGGCTGGCAGCCCCTCCCCTCCCCCTTGTATTATTTAATGAACAATTCCTCTTCTGGTCTGTATTAACAATGGTGCTTGGAACTCGGCATCGATAACACACTGTATGCCCTGTTGTGCTACATGTTGAATGATTTGTGTGTCTTTGAGAAAGTCCAGCTTCTCCTCTTAATCTGGTATCCTGGAGGCTCTGTAATTTACTCCTACAGTTCCCGGCCATAACGTATATCATGTCAAGTAGGAGGGTTTTTTCTTTTCTTTTCTTTTTCTTTTTTTTTTTTAACTCTTAATAGAGATATTTTCAAACAAAGACAGAGGGCAAAGAGGATCTTTTTAAGATATTAAATGAGAACATAACCGACGCTTATTTTTCTTTTGTATTATTATGAGGCAATTGATGATTGCTTCAGGCTCTGCTGATGAATCAGACTTTTAATAAGTTTCAGCAAGAACAGTGTTCACGGGGATAAGTTAATTAATTGCTCTGCTGTGTGAAAGCTCATGTAGATAGTGTTTTATTCTACTGTGCAGCCTGTTCATAAAAAAGCACACAATTCTTTACTGCACTAATGCTTATCGGCAAACCTTCACAGAAAACATTATTTCACTCTTTTTAAAAAGAAACTGATAATAACTTATTAAACAAGAAATGAATCTTGCATGTTCTTCAAATGTACCCCCAAACCTAAAATGCATTAAAAAAAAAAAGAAAAAAAAAGAAATGAAAAATGTTACTGATCACTTGCCAAACATGGTACTGAAAAGAAATCTTTCCTTTTGGAGCCTCTGATGTCTTGCACCTAATTGTTTACAAAACTCTCCTAGATACTGACAGAAACTCCTCCCCTTATTACTTTTAACCGTGGGGTTTTGCAAAGCGCTTCTTTTTCCTCTGCACTACTTAGCTGATTTCAAACCGGAAGAGCTCTGTATTACTCCTTTACCCTCTCTGTGTAGTAGCAGTATAAGGGACTACAGGAAAAAGACTTTGAAAGTGTCATATGGTAGTACCGTGGGGTTTTCTCCTGATGGCTACAATTTACATGCCAGGAGCCCTGTAAGCCCTCTAGCATTTTCTTCATGCTCTGAAGGAAAAAAAAATTCAAACAGTTCTTAGAGTCTGGAATGCTTTCCCGGCAATTGACAACAGAGTTCAAGTCAAGTTTATGATTCGGACTCAAACTTGGATTTTCCTTATGCACTTTTAACTCTTTGAAAGATGGGTTGAATAGAATAGAATCTGCAGCATTTTCCTCCTAGTATATTTGTTTTATTTTTATTGAATTTTCAAGTCTTTGTTGATAATTTTGCTTTGTAGATCTTTCAAAATAGAGAAAACAATCCATTCAGTGTTGTCATCTTAGTACATTTGCCCTTCGTTTCTTAGTTAAAAATTATCCATTGGGTAAAACAAATATGTTTGTATCATCACTCAGTTTTCTGTTATATTTCAAATGTAATATAATCTTATCGAACTTTTTTTCAAGTGTTGGCATGATCTTCAGACCTGTGGTAATAATCACACCTCTCTTAAGGGGTGATGTGCACATCAAATAAGTTCAGATGTCAGTAGCCAAGCACACAGTGTGGCACATAAGCACTTCACAGATGCTTTGCCTTTTCCTCCATCTTCTCTCACTGGTCATTTAATTGGATTTCATTTGTAGCTACTAACAGGCCATTATGTGCTGTTGAATGACTGTTTTGAAAAATAATCATGTGAGTAAATAAAACTTGTATACCATCTCATGCCAGTTAGAATGGCGATCATTAAAAAATCTGGAGATGACAGATGCTGGAGAGGATGTGGAGAAATAGGTACACTTTTACACTGTTGGTGGGAGTGTAAATTAGTTCAGCCATTGTGGAAGACAGTGTGGTGATTCCTCAAGGACCTAGAAATAGAAATTCCATTTGACCCAGCAATCCCATTACTGGGCATATACCCAAAACATTATAAATTCTTCTATTATAAAGACACATGTACATGTATGTTCATTGCGGCACTGTTTACAATAGCAAAGACCTGGAACCAACCCAAATGCCCATCGATGATAGACTATACAAGGAACATGTGGCACATATACACCATGGAATACTATGCAGTCATAAAAAAATGATGAGTTTGTGTCCTTTGTAGGGACATGGATGAAGCTGGAAACCATCATTCTCAGCAAACTGACACAAGAACAGAAAATCTAACACTGCATGTTCTCACTCATAGGTGGGTGTTGAACAGTGAGAACACATGGACACAGGGAGGGGAGCATCACACACTGGGGTCTGTTGGTGCGGGCTAGGAGAGGGACAGCAGGGGGTGGGGAGGTTGAGGAGAGATAACATGGGGAGAAATGCCAGATATAGGTGATGGGGGGATGGAGGCAGCAAACCACCTTACCATGTATATACCTATGCAACAATCCTACATGATCTGAACATGTACCCTGAACCTAAAGTATAAAAAAAAATTAAGAACATAAAAAAACCCTTGTATTTGAAATGTTTTCATGCTTTCCAATATAATTATAGCATGAAGTAAATGAAATCAGAACAACTGGCCATTGAAGAATTGCTCAGTGGAGAATCTGTGCCATCACAAACTTTACTGTGATATAAAGTCTACTCCAATTCTGATGGTCAATCAGTCAGCATTCCTCAGCGTGCTTTAGCGACAGCCACCTATAAGACTTACTTTTGGCTGGATAGGGTGGAGCACACCTGTAATCCCAGCACTTTGGGAGGCCGCAGGTGGATCACAAGGTCAAGAGATCAAGACCATCCTAGCTAACATGGTGAAACACCATCTCAACTAAAAATACAAAACTTAGCTGGGCGTAGTGGCATGCGCTTGTAGTCCCTGCTACTCTGGAGGCTAAGACAGGAGAATTGCTTAAACCTGGGAGGCAGAGGTTGCTGTGAGCTGAGATTGCGCCACTGCATTCCAGCCTGGTGACAGAGCAAGACTCTGCCTCAAAAAGAAAAAAAAAATTGCTTTCAATCCAATCTAAGTATTCCCGTGTCCTCTGGGAAGGATTGGATGTGGTTCATCTCACCAAATATCAGAACAACAAATCAATCTTCCATCTCTGTCTCCTTTTTTCATTTCTGTTTATCTACCTCTATGCCCTTTACCTTCTATGTAATAAGCAGTTATTTTGTTTTCTGTTTTGGGGACTGCTTCCCAGCAGCCTTTGCATTCCTAGCCAGGGTCCCTCCGGAGGACATCTTTCCATTCCGAATGTGGCTGTTCTAGGAAAGCCAAAGAAAATTCTTCGCGAGATCATGTCCTTTGCAGAGACATGGTTGGAGCTGGAGGCTATGATCCTTAGCAAACTAATGGAGGAACAGAAAACCAAATACCACATGCTCTCATTTGTAAGTGGAAGCTAACTGGTGAGACCACATGGACACAAAGAGGGGAACAACACACAGTGGGACCTACCTGAGGGTGAAGGGTGGGAGGAGAAAGAGAAGCAGAAAAGATAACTGTTGGGTACTAGGCTTAGTACCTGGGTGATGAAATATCTGCACAACAAAACTCTGTGACATGAGTTTACCTATATGACAAACCTGCACATGAAAGTTTAAAAAATAAAGAAAAATTTCTTTGAAAAAGAGCATTCTTCTCCCCATTCTTGCACTAAGGGGCTGCTCTAAGCTTCAGCAGATCCTGGTTTCTAGGTCTCTGTGCTGTGGTTGCCTCTTCAATTCTCCCCAAATGGCTGGTTCATTCTATAGCTGTAAAAGTAATTGTGGCTTTTGTCCTTACTTTCAATGGCATAAACTGTAATAACTTTTGCACCAACCAAATACATGTTATGCCTTGTTTCTGACAGCCCAGGTTTATGTGGGATTACATGTTATAAGTTATGCAATATTTGTCTTGTAGGGTTTAACTTTGGGGTCTTTCTAATTTACTCTTGACCTTGACTGATGATAGATCAATATTTCCACTACCTATCTACCTTTCATAGAATCTTAGAATTTCAGTTTAGTGTGATCTTAATGTTCATCTCACAGTTCATCTAGTCAAATCCTCATTTTTATACATATGGAAAAGGAGATCAGGAGGGCAGAAGAGGTTTTCCAGGTGCGGGTTATACCTTAGTCCCATAACTAGACCTCATCTGTCTCATGACCATGACATGATTTCAGCTGTCATGAGGGCAGGTGTACTGCCACCTCAGACCCTCTTTGTTTACTCAGTTTCCTTTTAAATTAAAGCCATCTCTCTCAACCCACAAAGTAGCAATGTTTTTAAGTCAAGAAATTTCAGGGCCAGGCGCGGTGGCTCACGCCTGTAATCCCAGCACTTTGGGAGGCCGAGGCAGGTGGATCATGAGGTCAACAGATCGAGACCATCCTGGTCAACATGGTGAAACCCCATCTCTACTAAAACTATAAAAAATTAGCTGGGCATGGTGGCGCGTGCCTGTAATCCCAGCTACTCAGGAGGCTGAGGCAGGAGAATTGCCTGAACCCAGGAGGCGGAGGTTGCGGTGAGCCGAGATCGCGCCATTGCACTCCAGCCTGGGTAACAAGAGCGAAACTCCGTCTCAAAAAAAAAAAAAAAAAAAAAAGAAATTTCAGATACTTTTATTGCGTCTGACTCGTCTCTCAGGATCCTTGCTTCCCCGGGCTGCATTTCACAAAGCAGTGAGCTAAAGGTTTAGGTTTTCAAACAACTCTCCCCTATCCCTTCTCTGCTCTATTTCCAGCCATCTCTCCACTCACTTAAACTTTCCTTGGTTACTTTGATATTCTGATGATTGATTGTGGATTCTGGTATCATTGCTTTTTCTTCTAGGTCCTAATTACTTGTCCTATATTCTTACCTGGTCTTATTGCAGTGAAAATTCAGGTCAACTTTTGACCTCTAGTCTGACATAAAAAGAGCCTCGCAGTCATCACTGCCATCTTCGTAACTGAAACTCAACAGCTATCTAACAAAAAACAGGCTGTTCAAAATAACAACAGCAACAATGTACTGGGTGACTATAGCTTAGGAATAAGTGAAGGGAATGAGAGCAACATTGTAAGAGACGAGGGGAGGAATTGAGAATTCGCTGTTGTAAGATACCTGCATTACCTGTGAAATGGTGCAGTGTTAAAGTGGACTTGGGGCTGGGTGTGGTGGTTCACGCCTATAATCCCAGCACTTTGGGAGGCCTAGGAAGGGGGATCACCTGAGGACAGGAGTTTCGGACAAGCCTGGCCAACGTGGTGAAACCTCTTCTCTACCAAAAATACAAAAATTAGCTGGGCACAGTGGTGCACACCTGTAGTTCCAGTTCTAGGGAGGCTAATGCAGCAGAATCACTTGAACCTGGAGGTCAAGGCTGCAGTAAGCTGAGATCATGCCACTACACTCTACCCTGGGGGATGGAGCGAGACTCTGCCTCAAAAAAAAGTGGAGTTGGTTTAGTTGCAAATGTATATTGCAAACTCTAGGGCAATGACCACATTTTTTTTTTTAAAAGAAATATAATTGATATTTCAAGAGAAGAGAGAAAATGGAATCATATAAAATACTCCATTAAACACAGAGAAGCCGGCAAAAGAGTAGAAAGTAAACAAAAAGAAACAAGGGCAATGAATAGAAAACCATTACAAATAGCATAGATATTAATCCAACTACATCAATAATCACTTTAAATGTGAATGACCTAAGTAAGCCAATTAAAGGACAGGGACTAACAGAGTAGATTAAAAAAAAATAAGACCCAGCTATATGCTGTCTATAAGAACCCATTTTATATATAAAAACACATGTAGATTAAAAGTAAAGGTGGGGGGAAAGGCACATTATGCTAATAGTAACAAAAATAAAGCTGGAGTAGCTGTATTAATTTCAGATAAGTTAGTCCTTAAGGCAAGTAACAGTTAAGCAGAGGGCTAGGTGTTCTTAAGAGCCCTTGCTTTTTCCTCGTATATAATTTATATTAAGAGAGAGTGCCCCATCTATTCATATTCATTACCGCCAAATTTCAACCATATTTGACAGTGCGCACACTATAATTTAGTGATATGCATGCCCGTTAAGGGTTCAGGTCTGATTTGGCTTCACCAAGAATAGAACAATGTTTCTAAAAACTTTGTCGTGAAAAGAAGCCCATTTACAAATTCATCTTCTAACCATTGCATTCTATTTATTGATTTTTATAAAGGAGGAATAAAATAATTATTGTATTTTCCTATTTGCTTTGCCATACTGTTTGCTTTTAGACCTTCTTTGAATTGGAGTGACTTCTACGTACTGGGAAATGTTCATCAAAATTATCTTCTTTTCTGCTTTGAAAGGATACGGATTATCTCTCCCTGAAGGGGGTAAAGGACTATAGCTACTTCCCTGGGGGTCTCAGGAGAAAAAAACTTAGGGTTTTAAAATTTTACTATATATTTGAGAACATTGTCTACATTTTCCTTGAAAAGGTGTCTGTATTAGGGTCTTCATTTAAACAAAAACAAAAAACATTTTAAATGATGTCTGTCAATCTCATCATAATCTGATTCCAAAATGCAATTACTCTGGAGTATTCATCTACTTTCAAGGGCAACAAGTTCATTCCAAAGGAGGACGTAGCCATTTCTAGTAGTGGTCAGGGACAGTGTATTTCCATACTTGTTCTGTGATACAAATTTCCCTTGTGTACAATCCTCATTCCAGTGACATGATTTAGAGTGGGTGAAGCTGAATATTTGTTAGGAACAAAGTAAAGGAAGAAAGAGAGGCCCTGCCTTCTCACAGATCTTCCTGATGTTTCTGTTTTCAATTTCCTTCATGTTACAGCCTTAGCGCATGTCAGGACAGGGTTGGTGTTAACCCAGGCTCCCCCGCTACTCCTTTCTTTTTCCAACTGGCTTCGCTGGGTAGCAAATATCTGACTTGCACTATTCTCCACGTTGCAACAGGTTGGTTTACATTGTGTACTACATGCAGTGGGATATGCTCCAATTACAGAGAACATCCTAAACAGGCCTCTGCTTTAATAAAGGCATCAAACCTTTCCAGCTTGGTGGGGCCAAGAATCCCAACCCAAAGGAGGCATTCTATGAAATGGTCTGCAAAGTGGGGCAAGGAGTTTCTTTTCCTTTCTTTTCTTTTTCTTCTGTAGTAATTCTAGACAAACTCCTCAGAAATCAGATTGGCAAGGGAAAAGAAGGGGTGGGCTGGAACCCTGGAATTTGGGCTTGCTGAATGCATGCCATTCCCCTTGCCACATAGTACAATTCAACGCCAACTGCAGAAAGAAAGATCTAAGTCAGAAGTGCTATGCAGAAACAAGGCAATCATCAGCTCAATTAAACTGGTTATTCTACAAATAACCTAGAAACAGCAGGATTGCCAAACAATCTCCAGCCCCTGAAACATTTGCAAATGAGCATGATGCCTGAGATTTTTCTTTCTTTGTAGCCATACACTGTCACATTTTAATGATGAATTATAGACATGGGCTTTTGGCAGCAGACTGTAGCAAACATGATTCTACACCATTTTCTTTTAATCAGAAGATACAAAGGCTTAGATATATATGGCACAGTGCCTGAGAAAGAGTTAGATAAAGCTCTAGAAAGAAGGATGTGGGATGGAAATATACATATGCTTTCCTTTCTTTTTGGATGCAAGACAGATATGCTTTTATTGTTATAAGATACATTATCTTTTGTTTTATTTTAGGTGATATTTTTGCACCTGTTGGGGATGTTTATAATAAAACATAAAACTAGCTGGTATGGCATATGTATCTAATTCTATAATATATACTAATCTATATCAGTGTCGTTTAAAAATTGCAAATTAAACATATTTTTTCATAAAATAGTAATATAATCTTTTGATGTCATAAATATGAAAGTAACATATTATTTATATAGTCATGATGTCAGGAGGATATTATTTAAGTACTTAATGGGATCAGAGGCTTAGCGCACGGGAAATATATTTTTTTCTATAAGTTTCCTGTGTCTGTTTTACTTAGTTTAATCATTTTAATTGCAACTTTTTAATTTTTAAAACAGGACTATAACTCTTGGCTGCTATTACTTCATTTTTATTCTGGCAAGTTCAGAAATACCAAGTATCATTGCGAGAATACAGCCATAAGTTCTGAATTCTTCTCTGGCCCTGTCTTGGCTTGTATCTTTCTGCCTTCACCTCCCTTTACCTTCTCCTCCTCCTTATACACCAGATTATTTATCCCTTATTCATTTCACTAGGCTTTGAGTATAAAAAGAAGAAACAAACCTGAGTGTCTTTTTATAAAGCAAGATTGCTTTATAATACATCTTAGATGCATAAGGCTATGTAGATATTTTCTTGAGGAGTGTTTTTGTTTATAACAATGCCTAGCATTAGAGGCTTAATGATACGTGGAAACTGATTTCTCAGGAAGAATTTATTTTAAAACAGCAGTGTAATGAGTTGAAAATACAAAGGGAAAAAAAAAATCCAACACATGGATTGAAAAAAAAAAAAAAGTCCAGAGCTTTGGTTTAGGTCCCATATGTGTGGATGTGTGACATCCATCAGTGGGATAAATAGTGCCTGGTGGCTGATTTACAGAGTGGTATTCCTCTGCAAGAAGGCAGCCATTCACCCTTTGACAATGAAATGAGTGATGGCAGCTGTATTCCAGAAGGATCTATTTGGGGAAACAAAACTTGGGATAGGGTGGGACGGACATGAAAAGATAAGGAGACGTAAGGATCCCATCTGTTTGGCCCTCTTGGGTTAGAGCCAGCCTCTGGAGTAGACAGCATCTCCCTCTCCCTCCAGATTGTGGGGGTATTGAGAATTTGCATCTAGGAGACTCAAACAGGCCACAGCTGCCCCTCGGTCAGTTTATTTGGGCTAGTGAATCATTGGCATCTTTTAAGAGTAATTAGGGTTTTACATAAGATATCAAACAGATAAAAATCTGTCTTATAAGCAAAACTGAAACTGGTGGTTTGTACACGAAATCTGGAAAATGGAGGACTATGCTATAGATGCAAGAGAGTTTAAAAACAGGATTCATACTCCTAAACCATCACAACACACCTCAACTTGACTACCATGTGCCACTGAAAGCCTGTCCCCTGCGTCTCGTTTAATCATGACAACCTATGAAGACAGTATCGTTATCAGCTCTTCTATTCTGCAGATGAGTACACTGCAACATAGAGAGGGAAGTGTATGAACCTTTGCATATGCAGCTAGTAAGAGGTAGAACTGGGATTCTTTTTTTCTATCATTTTTTATTATGGTAAAATATACATAACAAAATTTACCATTTTAACCATTTTAAAATGTACAATTCAGTGCTACTAAGTACATTTATAATGTTAGGTAACCATTGCTATTGTCTAATTCCAGGATATTTTTATCACCTCGAAGCGAAAATTTGTATCCATTAAATAATAACTCTTCATTTCCTTTTCCTCTTGGAGACGGGATTCAAATTCATGAAACCTGAGATGATAGCCCTAAGTGTAAGGACCGGGCTCTGCCACCCTTAATGCCACCACCATTTTCTCCTACACTGCGTATTTGAATTAATTTCAGGTTTGAGTGTTTGCTTTTTGTGTCAGTCCTTGTGAGTAGAGCTCTGGATGGTGAAGGAAGAGCAGCCATAGAATACTTCCAGAATGATGGAGGCTTTGTAGCAAAGGTAGAAATCACGTGCAAGTCAGCCTTAGCACTGCTAACTTAGCATCACTTACTAGCCTGTGGGTAGTTCTAACAACTAAACAAGAAGGCAGGGGTTTTGTCCTAGGCTGATGAATCAGTTTACAAATATGAACCTTTTCTGTCCCATATCAATGGAACCATCAGGGACTTGAAGTTTAAAGCTCATTCAACTTCCTATACTGCTGTTACCATAGCTAACAGGGAGAATATATACTGCTTTATAGTAAATAGCATGCTGGACTTAATGTCTTTCAAAGTCTATTTTATGCCTAGATGTTGAAAAGTTTTCTCTTGAAATTAAATTTATGCAACTATATTATTTGGTAAGATCAGACAATTATTATTATTATTATTATTGAGACAGGGTTTTACTCTGTTGCCCAGGCTGGAGTGCAGTGACATGATCATGGCTTACTATAGCCTTGGTCTCCCAGGCTCAAGTGATCTTCCCACCTCAGCCTCCCGAGCAGCTGGGACCACAGGTGTGCACCACCACACCTGGATAATTTTTTAAAAATTGTATCGTAGAGACAGGGTCTTACTATATTGCCCAGGCTGGTCTCAAACTCCTGGGCTGAAGCAATTCTCCTGCCTTGGCCTCCCAAAATGCTGGGATTACAAGCAGGAGCCACTGCACCTGGTCTGATATTTTTTCCTCCCGTCTGTTATTCTATTATACATACCTATCATTACGTTACTATTTTGCAGTTTCTAAACTAAGAGCATGAGAAGAACGGAGAGGACCAGGCAAGTTGTAACAGAGATCTAAGAGTGGGGAAGGCCTTTCTAGAATCATGAACCCAAGTGTTGACATCATAATAAAAAGTTGACTATATCAAAATTTAAAAGTTCTATATGGCAAAAGATACCACAGACAAAGCTAACAGTCAAAAGACAAATTGGAAAAAAAATTCTACAAAATAAGTGATAGAAAAATGGCTTCAGCCGATAGCCAAGGCAATCCTAAGCAAAAGGAATAAAGACAGAACATCACATTACCTGACTTCAAACTATATTACAAAACAGCATCATTTTGATAAAAAATAGACCCATAGACCAACGAAACAGAATAGGGACCCCTGAAATAAAGTCACAAACCTACAACCAACTGATCTTTGACAAAGTTGACAAAAATAAACAATGGAGAAAAAATATTCAATAAATGGTGCTGGGAAAACTGGCTAACCATATGCAGAAGAATGAAACTGGACCCCTACCTCCTAACGTATACAAAAATTAGGCCTGCCATAGTGGCTCATGCCTGTAACCCTGGCACATTTGGAGGCTGAGGCAGGAGGATCACTTGAGCTCAGGAGTTTGAGATCAGCCTGAGCAATATAGCAAGATCTTGTCTCTACTGAAAATAAAATTAAAACACACACACACACACACACACACACACACACACACACACACACACATTTTGTGGGTGGCTTGCTCAATAAAGCTAAATAATGTTAAGCAGGAGGGTGAAAGGAGAGACAGGGTATCTTGAAATGAAAACACAGCAGAGTGATGGACAATGGGGATTCTGAAGTCAGGACTAGGTTTGAAACTTAACTTCCTTACTTATTAGCTGTGTGATCTTAGTCAAATTACTTAGCCTCTCTGAGCTTCAGTTCTCTCATTAATAAAATGGCAGTAATCATACCTTTCACCCAGAGCTGTCAGGATTAAACATGATGGAAGATATAACAGGCTTGACTCAGAGTGGGTGCTCACAAAGAATAGTGTTCTTTCCTTTTTTTCAGAGTTTGACATAGCATTAAATAGCCACAGCAGCCCTGAAAATAGATGCTTTTGCTAAACAGGACAGTGTCCCAGTGTACTGTGTATACTGCAGTCTCTTTAGGTGTCAAGTAAGGGCACTGTTATAAAAGCTATAGGCAGAACATTTTAAAACCAGGATGGGGGAAGAGAGCCGCAGCGGGGGCGGGGCAGGGGAAGCTTTATATTTTCTGATATCCACAGTGGATAATATTCAGTATTCAAATGAAGTTCAGAGTAACTTCCTAGATTTTAAATATTCTGTGTCATGTAAGAATGAGGAGGAATCACTGATCAATTAGATTTAAAAGCTACTGAAACTCTCAAGAAAATCATTTTTAAAAGGTACTTACAAATGCCCCTAAAGAGATGAGAATAACCTTCCCCGTCAGCAGTACATGAGTTAAACACGTAGTTAATGACGATACAAAAAGAGGTGGGATGTGAAATATCAGTTTATGTGAGATGACACTCAATATTAATTTATGGGATATCAATAATGTTTTAGTCTAAATGAACCTTCCCTATATATGAAACATTCCTAATTATTGTTAAACCGTTACTTTCCACTGACCATTGATCTTAAGGAAATGACTAAAATTTTTGGAGTGTGCTGACGCAGCAGTATTATTCTAGGTCATTATTCAGAGCAGGTGTCAATCTCTTTCACTTAATCCCAAAGCAGAAAAAAAAAATAAAGACTAAGTAGTTTTTCCTTTAATCAAGCCTCTTTTAAAAAAAGAGGAACACATTAAGAGTAACTTTCATAGGGTTGTTAACATGCTAATGCTCTTTAAGATAGGTGAAGCTTTTGATTTTCAGCCAGGTTCAAGAGAAAGCATTAAATTTTATAGAGTAGTGAATACAATAATTCCCTATAGAACTAGGTCAAGCCATTAGCAGCCGGTGGACTTCCAGATGAGGTTCCCCAAGCTTGAGCCAGGTGACCCAGCTGTCTCTTGTTAAATGACATTTCAAAGTTGTTCCTGCACCTCTAGTGCAAGAACACAACATTTTTGAGTTAACACCTGTTAGGATTTCAAGATATGATTCTAGAAACTAAATCATGCTAGTGTTGATAATTATACAACAACTGGTATAAAAATGAATTTTTATGTCAAGACTAGAAGGTTAAAGTGTGATGGCTTCAACTAGAACATCAGCTTGTATAAAATTGCTCTCTGTTGCCCACAAACTCAGTTTTGTTAACTTACGCGTACCACCTCCTTCGAATACAACTGGCTTATGCTAAGACTTAATTTCAGGACCAGTTGGATTCATTCCTCCATTCTAACCTGTAGAACTTCAGTATTACATCTCATATGCAATTTTATATAACTAATATTTATTGAGCACATTCTAAATGCCAGACACAGGGCTGGCACTTGACATGAATTATTTTGTTAAATTCTCCCCGAAACCTTACAGGGCATCATTAGCATCTAACACTTTTTTCCCCCAGTAATTACTAGTGCCTGGCATTGTTTTAAGCACATAACATATACTAACTCACCAAATCCTTGAAGTATCCTAGGAGGTAGATGCTGATATTATCTCCATTTTTTAGATGAAGAACCTGAAGTTCAGAGAGATAAAAAAAAAAAAATTGGCCCTGGTCTGGTCACACACCTCATAAGTGACAAGGCTAAGGCTGTCAAATCTCTTGCTGTCTTCTGCCTTTCCTCTCAGCATGGCTTAGGGTCTGGTGATCCTGTCAATCAAATGTCTGTGGGCAGCATCTGACACATAAATTTTTGAACCCAGTGCTAACTGAAAATGCAGGGCCTCTTGTTTGAGAGGCAGGGGAAAAGTGCCATTGAAGATATTAAATAAAAAGTTTTTCCTCTCTTGTAAAGTCAATCTCTTGACTTCTCATGCTGTGTTTTATTTGCTATTTAATGTCATTTTAAATAGCAAAGAATTAAAATGTTCCATTATTAGTATTAATTTTACTGTTCATCTTTACATCCTGCAATGCCAGTTTTAAATGTAAATATAAAATCACTTAACTCGTATGTGAAATCACTCAAATCCCCGAACCTGTACGTCACGGCCGGTACATGCATATGTGTTT